>NC_053023.1:375233487-375347605 GCF_003073215.2 Triticum urartu | reverse complement strand
AATTTTATCATTATCATCAACAAATATAGGTGAAGTAGCAAACTGAGGATCACATTTCGTTTTATCATTCAGAGTCCTTTCTTTATACTTGCATAATAATTTTTTCTAGATCATCTCTATCCTTACAAGCAAGAATGTCTCTAGTTGTTTCCTCATTCATAACATAACCTTCCAGTACCTTAGGCCTTCATATCAAGGAGGGCTAGTTCTAACAGGTGTTTCAAGATTTCCAGTTTCAAGCTCTTCATCAGTTACAACAATTTCATCAGTTTTTGCATTCTCAAAAGCTTTAGATCTAGCAATTTGTTCATCAAGAAATTCACCCAGTGGCACATTATCATCAAACAAGGTACTAGCATCATCATAAATATCACTCATAGCAGAATTAGCATCATCAATAACTTGCGACATAACAGGATTAATAGCATGTGGTTGTGTTGCAAGTTTACTTGTAACAGAAGGTGAATCTAAAGCGGAGCTGGATGGCAGTTCCTTACCTCCCCTCATCTTAGAGGAAAAAAATATTAGTCTTAGCATCCTTCAGATTCTTCATAGTGATAAATTGATAATAATCCCAAGTGACTCAGCAAATATAGCTATCCTCCCCGGCAACAGCGCCAGAAAAAGGTCTTGATAACCCACAAGTATAAGGGGTCGCAACAATTTTCGAGGGTAGAGTATTGAACCCAAATTTATAGATTCGACACAATGGGAGGCAAAGAATATTTGCAAGTATTATAAACTGAGTTGTCAATTCAGTCACACCTGGAGATTAATTATCTGCAGCAAAGTGATCACTAGCACAATAATATGATAGTTTTGATAGTAGTAGCAATAGCAATAGTAACAGTAACCGTGATAGCAGTGATTTTGTAGCAAGTGCAACAGTAACAATAGCCATAGTAACTTAGCAAGATCAATATGTAGGAAAATCGTAGGCAGTGGATCAGCAATTTGTTGGATGATATTCATCATGTAACAGTCATAACCTAGGGCGATACGGCTCTAGCTCTAGTTCATAAATATAATGTAGGCATGTATTCCGTAAATAGTCATACGTGCTTATGGAAAGAACTTGCATGACATCTTTTGTCCTACCCTCCCGTGGCAGCGGGGTCCTATTGGAAACCAAGGGATATTAAGGCCTCCTTTTAATAGAGAACCGGAACAAAGCATTAACACACGTGAATACATGAACTCCTCAAACTATGGTCATCACCGGGAAGTGTCCCGACTATTGTAACTCCGGGGTTGCCGGATCATAACACGTAGTAGGTGACTATAACTTGCAAGATCAGATCTAGAACATAGATATAATGGTGATAACATAAACGGTTCAGATCTGAAATCCTGGCACCCGGGCCCAAAGTGACAAGCATTAAGCATAGCAAAGTCATAGCAACATTAATCTCAGAACATAGTGGATACTAGGGATCAAGCCCTAACAAAACTAACTTGATTACATGACAAATCTGATCCAAATCCTCATCGACCAGCGAGCCTATGACGGAAATACTCACTCTGGTGGAGAGCATCATAGAATTGGCGATGGAGGAGAGTTGGTGATGACGAAGATCGAAGATCCCCCTCCCCGGAGCCCCAAATGGACTCCAAATCTGGCCTCCCGAGGAACAATAGGAGGTGACGACGGCTCCATCTCGTGAAAACGTGACAATTCTTCCTCTTTGTTTTTCTGGGAAAAAAGATTTTATAGCATCGGTTTTAGGGTTTGTGGGGCCACCAAGTGGGGACAACCCACCTCGGCACGCCTGGGGGTACGCGCGCCCTGGTGGGTTGTGCCCATCGAGGTGCCCCCCTCCAGTGGTTCTTGGCTCTAGAAATTCTCTTTTATTGTATAAAAATTCCTCTCAAAGTTTCATTCCAATCCGAGAACTTTTATTTTTGCACAAAAAATAGCACCATGGTAGTTCTGCTGAAAACAACGCCAGTCTGGGTTAGTTTCATTCAAATCATGCAAATTAGAGTCCAAAACAAGAGGAAAAGCGTTAGAAAAGGTAGATATGATGGAGATGTATAACCATGTTGTTAGCAGTAGCACTTTATCCTAACGCGCGCTACTGCTAAAGCCATTGTCGGTGTCAAAATTGGCGGATCTCGGGTAGGGGGTCCCGAACTGTGCGTCTAAGGTCGATGGTAACAGGAGATAGGGGACACAATGTTTTACCCAGGTTTGGGCCCTCTCTATGGAGGTAATACCCTACGTCCTACTTGATTGATCTTGATGAATATGAGTATTAGAAGAGTTGATCTACCACGAGATCGTAATGGCTAAACCCTAGAGGCCTAGCTTGTATGGTTATGATAATGTATCTCCTCCAGACTAAGTCCTCCGGTTTATATAGACACTGGGAGGATCTAGGGTTACACAAGGTCGGTTACAAAGAAAGGAATCTACATATTTGGTCGCCAAGCTTGCCTTCCACGCCAAGGAGAGTCCCATCTGGACATGGGTGCAGTCTTTAGTCTTCGTATCTTCACAGCCCATCAGTCCGGCCCATGGCTAATAGGCCGGACGCCCGAGGACCCCTTAGTCCAGGACTCCCTCAGTAGCCCCTGAACCTGGCTTCAATGACAACGTATCCGGTGCGTAGATCTGTCTTCGGCATTGCAAGGCGGGTTCCTCCCTCCGAACTCCAAGATAGTCTTCGGACGTATTTGAACGTGTCCAGGCCTATAACACAATACCACACACAACCGCAGAGAGAATATAATATTCCACGAGCCCCATCTGTTGACAACTTTTTTACAACATGACATCATGTCTGCCCGGTGACTATATCGAACCGTTTTGTCTGCCATCCCGTGTTTCAAGATGCGATTTCCATTGGCACGTCTTATCAAAGCAGAGATTGTGTCCCCTTATTGCGGGATCCTCATCAATACGGGCATGGGTAACCCAACCGTGCCATTTACATAGCCCCTGGGAGTAGGCGAGTTTTAAGGCGAGTAGGAAGGTGTTTGACATTCACGGCTTCTATAAGGGGATAAGGATTCGTCCTCTTTCACCCACGCCTTCTCCTTCCTCTGCCCATCCATTCTTAAGCTTCAGTGCCCAAGCTCCAGCTTCCCCCGTCGGAGAAAGCACTCCAGCCATGTCCTAATCCAGAGCTGGAGGCAAGTGGATGACTTCTTCTATTAAGAAGAAAGACATCAAGGAGCTCTGAGAGGCCGGATATCTGGCCAAGGAGATCATTCACCGTCTGCCGGCCAAGGGACAGATCGTCCCTACCCCAGATCCCCATGAGAGGGTTGTGTTTCTCACACATTTCGTCCGCGGGCTGGGATTCCCTCTTGACCTGTTTGTCCGCAGACTGATGTTTTACTACGGGCTGGACTTCCATGATCTAGCCCCCAACTTTATCCTCAGGATCTCGGCATTTATAGTCATTTGTGAGGCCCTTCTCTGTATCCCACCTCACTTCGGCCTATGGCTGAAGACCTTTAATGTAAAGCCGAAGGTGGTGAGAGGCCAACAAGCAGAGTGTAGAGGCGCCATCGTGGGCAAGATGCCCAATGTCACATGGCCTGAAGGCTCCTTTGTGGAGACGGTGAAGGGGTGGCAGTCGAGATGGTTCTACATCACCAAGCCGCGTGACACCAACTGGGCGACGGCCCCCGAATTCCGATCCGGAGTTCCGGTGCAGCTCACCTCCTAGCAAGAGAAGGGTCTAACCTGGGGTTCTTCGAACGAGCTAACTGGGCTCCAGACGTGCGTCCAGAACATGATAACCAAAATAATCAAACTTGTCAACATGATCCAGGTTATGCTCATTCGCCGGATCCTTCCGTGTCAACGCCGGACTTGCTATTTGTGAAAGTTCGATCCGGCCAAGCACCAGACGCTGCTAGAGCTCTTCGACACGATGCACGAATACATCTGGAAAGTGCTCTTCAAGGGCGGCGAGACACCACCACCTACGACCGAGGATCTCGGGCTTAGCTTAAAACGCCAGGCTAATTTGGTAATTTCTTTCATGTTTTCAAGGTATAGCCTTTACTGGCATATTTTGAGAAGGAGTCTAAGCCTTCCTATCAATTTTTTAGGCCTGCATCGACATAGCGGGGCAGATTAACTGTCCTGCTCCGCTGCCTGAAGACCAAGAAACCCCACTTCTGCCGAAGATGTTGTTTCCGGTGCCTTAGGATGTGCCGGAGAAGAAGGACAAGAAAACGACCAAGGGGGCCCGGAGCTACCTTCGCCGAAAAGGTGCTTCGGATATGACATCCGAAGACGAGAGTCACTCTTCGGCCGCCGAAGACGACGTGGAGGAGGAAGAAAGCGACTCCCCCCCCTAAGGGGGGAAGGAAGAGAAGGGGGGCCTCCCCAAATTTGGAGGCGAAGGCGCCCAAGAGGGGGAAGGGCTCCCTTGCGGATAACTCTGCATGGGATGTCGATAGTAGTCCGGAGCGAATGTCCCGGACCTAGCCTCGGGCCGCCTCATAAGTACCAAAAACCTTATGCACGTCCAAATGCCTGGCCCTTCCATTTTGTAATATTAATATGTTCAAATTATGCCATTGCAGTCCGGCCCGCGACATTTCCCCGCGATCCTCAACAGAGGGTTCGCAAGATTCAAAGGAGATGGCTAGCATGTCACCGTCGCCCGCTCACTCTGTCTCGGCCAAGGGTGATGACGAGGTGGTGTCCCAAAGGACCTTCCTAGACCGGGGGGAGGTTCCAGAGATCGTCGGGGTGGCGCCCAAGGATGACTCCTCGGCCGCCGGACACATGAGGGAGAAAGCCCCCGTGGGGACTACTAATGGGGGCCAAATTCCATTCGCCCCCCAGCCGGATACCATTCCGGAGACCTACATGGCTCCGGAGTCCAGTGAACGGCCTTTCCCGAAAGGAGGAGGTGTGCCTGTTCCGCCAGTGACCTCTGTCCAACCAGAGGCACCGGATAATCTACCGGAAGCGCTGCGAGGTGCTTCCATTGTGGATGAACACCGTGTCCTTGTGGGTACGGTGATCAAGAAGGTTCAATCCGCCAAAAGCAGACTGACCGAAGCCTGCACTATCCTTTTAACAGGCTTTGAGGTAGGTAATGTAATTGTAGAAAGGATATCACAGTGTAGACAGTAGCCCCTGATGCTCTATTCGGTGTTCGGAAAGAAAAAGCCGAACGGAGGATCAAATATTTTCGCAGGAGTCTAACATAAGATGTCTATGTGAATAAGCAGGCATCGCTGCTGGCTGCTACCGCTCATACTGCGGACGTCTCCAGCCTGAAGCAGAGCCTGGAGCGGGCCGAAGAAGAGCTTGGCCTCATGAAGAAGCAGTTGGAGGACAGCCAAGGTATGCAGTGACCTGCGCGTATATTTAGGAAGGATGAATGTTTTGTGCTGACTAAAGTGTCAAGAATTTTATTAGGGGCCACGACCGAGGTGGCGGCCCTCAAGAAAGCGTTAGCCGAGGCCGAGGACAAAGCGGCCAAGGTGCGCACCGCGCACGAGAAGCACGAGGCCCGGGTTAGCGAGGTCCAGCAAGAGCTCCAGGACGCCGTCAAGAAGTACGAGTCCTTGGAGCGTGATTCTAAGACGCAAGCGTCCGAACTTGCGAAGGCCCGCCAGAGCACACAAGAGGCTCGAGCCGAGGTCCAGTGCCCTTCAGGAAATCCAGGCGGCCAAGAAGATCGCGGCGGGTAAGGCTTTCATTATGCAAAGCAAGTCAAGGAAATGTTCCTTTTACTTACCCGAATTTGGAGCTCTCCAAGGGCGTTTACAGATTTGTTGTGCAGCGTATCAGATGCTGCTGAGTTCTATCGAGCCGAAGAAGGGAGTTCTATGGAGAAGCTATTCTGGTCTCAATATCTTGGACCAGAACCTCTGGTGCCCTTCAGCGACCAGCTGAAATAGCTGGTCGAGCTGCACAAGGCGGCCGAGCTGGCCATGAAGCGGCTTGCCGCGCCGATACCCAACAGATACTTCGGACTTGTGAAGCGGCTTGTTAGTGCCTGCCCACGGCTTGAGGTCATAAAGTGGTCGGTCTGTATTGAAGGTGCCCAGATGGCCTTTGCCCGTGTCAAGATGCACTGGGCGAAGATGGAAGCCAAGAAGCTGATGACCAAGGGGCCTCCTAAGGGCAAGGAGCAACGCCGACCCGAGTTATATTTTGATGGTGTCCTGGAGGGATGCTGCCTTGTGGTGGAGCAATGTGCGAAGGATGTTATATTCCCATGAAAATATTCATATTGTCCTGTCCTGTAACATGAAACAATGATGTTATGTAATATAATGCTTCTTATGTTTTAATTTTTTCCTCCTGTGCGGCTGTGTTGTATGAAATCTGAGGGTTGGCCAGTCGTCGGCTTCTGCCCCCACGTAGGTAGTACGGGGGAGTTCGGGATGGAATCTAAACAATCTTGATCCAATTATATGGTCCTTGAATGACTTGTTTAGCGCAACGAACCAGGCAACCAGACTATGCGGCTTGAATGCCCTCACTTAGCTATAGGAGTTTTACAATAAAAACATGGGCGCGGCCCCTTGTATCCGAACTAGAGTGCTATAAGCGTCTGATCAGGAAGTACCAATCCTTCGCGTAATGCGAAAGAAATCTCCAATGATTTGCAACCTCCGAACAGCTGACCGGCTCTCGCCGCATCATGACAGTCAGTTTTCGGCTTTCTCTACCGAGGTGCTCCTTTGGATAAACCAAGGCACAATCGTAGTAGTTCTCCATTTACTACCTTAGCCGATGTAGCGGAACGTAAGGTGGCAAGCACAGGAGCCGGGCAACCAACTATTGACCAAAGACATGATTCAGAGCCAATGCATATAATGCTAAATTCGGGGTGCCGAACTATACTTATAAAAAGTGTTCGAACTTTTGTTTCCATAGTGTGGGGTGCTATGAAGCCCCTGGCGAACATGAAATGCACCAAAGTGTACGAGTGATATCTGATAAGGTTATCCATAGGGGAGATGAGAGAAAAAAGAGAAAGAAAACAGAAAAGGTGCAAAGGTAAAAAGCTGGGGTCCTAAAGCTCCAGCCGCAAACTGTTCTCATTGTAATTTAATTAGTACGTCAAGGCACATTGATACAGGTAGTGCGATAAGCAACAAGCTATTTGACATGCCGAAACCAAGGGAGAGCTGCATGTGGGTCCTGAAAAACAGGTAGAGTTATCGTTAACGGAATCACCTAAAAAGTCCCCCATATGTCTGCGTTTCTCGCCGTCTTGGTGTGTTTATCCTTCAAGAGGACCAATGACCAGACCACCAGATGGGGCCTGTGGGATTGAGACCTGAAAAGGAAACAAGTAAAAGTGAAAGTATGTGTGTATCCGATGTCGGTTGAGCCGCGCTATGGACCACAAGCTAGCTATGCCTCCGTCGATGCCCATGGGATTTTGAGTGCGTAGTTATGTACGCGCGGCACGAATGCCACCACTTGATCGGGACTGAGACGGAGGCCGGATTGCTAGTCGAGCTCCTGACGAGCCAAGCTCTCCTGCTGCAGAGTAGTTCGGACCCTCTTAACGGTGTCCGTGGGCTCGGCAGCCGAATTAAGATTCTGCTTGAGAAGGCCGCTCTGTACTTCTGCTGCTAAGGCAGCTGTGTGCTCTTCTGTACGAAGGGAGCGTTCTGTATTTCCATTGACCGTTATGACGCTGCGTGGATCGAGCATCTTGAGCTTGAGATAAGCATAGTGTGGTACTGCGTTGAATCGAGCAAACGCAGTTCGTCCGAGCAGTGCGTGATAGCCGCTGTGGAAGGGGACGATATCTGTAACACCCACGATGCGGCTATATCTCCCACGTGTCGGAGCGTGACTTAGAGGCATAACTGCATGGTAGGCATGTCGCAAGAGGGGTAATCTTTACACATCCCATGTACTGAATTAGAATGGGATAAAGAGTTGGCTTACAATAGCCACTTCACACAACACATAAATATAGCATACATCATCCAAGGTACAAACAAAGGTCCGACCACGGAACCAAAATAAAGAAAGACCACCCCTAATGCTAGATCCCCGATCGTCCCAACTGGGCTCCACTACTGATCAACAGGAAACAAAACAACACAACGAACACAATCTTCATCGAGCTCCCACTTGAGCTGGATTGCGTCACCTACACTAGTATCATCGACACCTGCAACTGTTTGGAAGTATCTGTGAGCCACGAGGACTCAGCAATCTCACACCCGCGAGATCAAGACTATTTAAGCTTATGGGTAGGAAAGGGTTATGAGGTGGAGCTGCAGCAAGCACTAGCATATATGGTGGCTAACATACACAAACAAGAGCCAGAAGAGAAGCAATGCACGGTCGTTAACTAGAAGTGATCAAGAAGTGATCCTGAAACTACTTACGTTCAAGCATAACACAAGGACCGTGTTCACTTCCCAGACTCCGCCGGAAAGAGACCATCACGACTACACACGCAGTTGATGCATTTTAATTAAGTTAAGTGTCAAGTTCTCTACAACCGGACATTAACAAATTCCCATCTGCCCATAACCGCGGGCACGGTTTTTGAAAGTTCAAACCCTGCAGGGGTGTCCCAACTTAGCCCATCACAAGCTCTCACGGTCAACGAAGGATATTCCTTCTCCCAGGAAGACCCGATCAGACTTGGAATCCTGGTTACAAGACATTTCGACAATGGTAAAACAAGACCAGCAAGACCGCCCGATGCACCGACATCCCAATAGGAGCTGCACATATCTCATTCTCAGGGCAACACCGGATGAACACTACATGCAACTAAAACCAGCCCTCAAGTTTCCCCGAGGTGGCGCTGCAAGGGGCTCTAGTTCGGACCAACACTTAGACATGCACTGGCCCGAGGGGGTTAAAATAAAGATGACCCTTGGGAGAGTGACTCCCAAGGGAAAAATAGGTGGTGGTGAGGCAAATGGTAAAACCAAGGTTGGGCCTTGCTGGAGGAGTTTTATTCAAAGCGAACTGTCAAGGGGTCCCCATAACACCCAACAGCGTAAGGAACGCAAAATCCAGGAACATAACACCGGTATGACGGAAACTAGGGCGGCAAGAGTGGAACAAAACACCAGGCATAAGGCCGAGCCTTCCACCCTTACCAAGTATATAGATGCATTAATTATTTAAGAGATAATAATGATATCCCAACAAAACCCATGTTCCAACATGGAACAAACTTCAACTTCACCTGCAACTAGCAACGCTATAAGAGGGGCTGAGCAAAGCAGTAACATAGCCAAACAACGGTTTGCTAGGAAAGGAGGGTTAGAGGCTTGACATGGCAATATGGGAGGCATGAAATAGCAAGTGGTAGGTATCGCGGCATAGCAATAGAGCGAACAACTAGCAAGCAAAGATAGAAGTGATTTCGAGGGTATGGTCATCTTGCCTGAGATCCCGCAAGGAAGAAGAACGTGTCCATGAAGAAGACAAACGGACAAAGTTGAACGAATCCTCACAAACGCGACATTATCGGAACTAACCCGAAGAAGCAACACCGGAAAGGAGCAAACAACATAGGAAACAGCCAATACATAAGCATGGCATGGTGCACAACCAAGTATGATGCATGTCGGGTTTAATGAGGCATGGCATGGCAATATGCACAAACAATCCTACAAATTAATTGGAGCTCAGTATGCAACGAGTTGCATTTTGACGGAACACCACATTCAAGTTATTTAGTTCGATCTCATTTATGTACCCAACAATATTAAATGATGATTAACATGGCAAGAGGTGAAGCAAATGAAAACTACCTATCTAGGCAAGTTTAAATGAGGCCGGAACAACAAACAACAAGTCCGGAGAAATCTCATGAGCATATATTAGATTTGGTACTGTTCTGCCTTAAAGCATATTTTAGAGTTGTTAAACATGCAAAGCAATGCCACCATGTTAAACTAGGCAATTTTCTACCCCATTTACATATAAAGATTATTTAAATCCAAGCACGATTAATTAGTTATGAATTAAATCATTTTAGCATGTTATTTAAGCAAATTAAAGCAAACAACATATTAAACATGTCAAACATGATTGAAAGTTGGATATTATTAAACTAGATGAAATTCTAGTCATATTTCATATATAAATTTTTTACATGTGATGCATAGTTTGTGGGATATTAAATGTATGAACATGAGGGTATTTTCTGTAAAACTGACATCTCTGGATACGTAGGAAAAACCTCCAGAACTGAAAAAAAAACGTAATGGGCTGAATCATAGACCGGCCCAACAATGCACAGGAGTGGGGAGCGTCCTCACCTCGCTGGGCCGGATCTGGCCAGCGGTTGGGCCTCAGTGCGCGGCTGCGGTCAACGTCGACGAATCGAAATCGAGCGAGCGGAGGCAGGGGCGTCCTCCTCCCTGTTTGAACGAAGCAGAGGCAGGGCATGACCTTGACGCAGATCCAGCGCAGAGGTAGCCGGAGGCGGTCAATGAGCAGCACGGGATCGAGGGGATCCTCCTCCTCGAGCTACTGTGGCGTGGAGGACGAGAGGAGGCGCGCACGGGAGGGGCGCCATGGGTGGCATGCTCCTGTAGAACGGCGACGAGAGGGTGCAACAGCTTCTGCTGTTTCTTGCCCCATGGAGGAACTCTGGTGAGGTTCGACGAGGAGGTCCGGGCGCGAGGAGAAGAACAGGACGGCGGGGAAGAGGCCTGTACAGAGCGGAACACGGCACTGGGACTTGGCGGGGCGACGGCTTAATGGGACTTGGGCGGCTCGAAGAAGAGGAAGCAAAGTCTTCGCGGGCGCGTGCTGGGACTTGCAGCGGCGGGCGCGTTCTCCAGCAGCTTAAGGCGAAGGTGGCCAGTAGCGGCTCAGTCCAGTGAAGAAGGCGACGGGAAAGGGGAGCTGCGCGACTACATGCAGCGGGCGGCGGAGCACTTCCTCTGCGGGGCTCCGGTGGCACGGCCGGGCATGTGGGAGGAGGAGGCACGGGGTTGCGGATCCAAACAGTGGGGGTCCTACAGGTCCTTGCTCCGGCTTGCAGAAGAACGAGCGGCGCCATGTCCCTGGGCGTGCTGATGCTCGCCGGCGGTGACGAGCGCAACCCCTTGGGCTTCCTGCGAGACGGGACAGAGACGAGAGAGGGATGAGATACAGAGAGGAGGAAACGGAGGAAGGACAGGGCGCGACGGGGCTCATCTGCTCGAGCTTCGATCCAAAACGGACAGGAAGGCAGAGGAGGGTTGGATCGAGGGGAGGCCTCGGGTTGGTGGGGAGAGATCGAGAGGATTTTCTTGGATCGGGGGTTTGATGCTGGTAGGTGGGGATGGACCCCGAGGGGAAAATGACTGGCGGCGGCTCGATGGGACAAACTCCCTAGAAGTTAGGGTTTGACCTAAATTAGACTAGGGAGTCTATATATATTGGGAAAGAGGGGAGTTTTGATCATCTGATTGAAATCCGACGGTCGAGGATAAATAGGCTAAGGAGTCCAATAAATAAAACAATGATATTTTGGGGGTGTTAGAGGATGATCCGGATCCAACGGTGACGACTGCCCGGGTCAGGTTCGGGTAAGTTTCGGACTCGCGCGAGGGGTCGATGCACTGTGCAAAGAGGGGTAGGCTAGGCCTAGGCTGTGTAGGAGAGGTCTCGGGCTAAGAAGAGAGACGGAAATGCAGCCCGACAAGGTTTTCGGAGACCGAAAACGTCCGACGTTTGACCGACTATATTGCAGCTATAGTTATCCGTTGGGGCGTCAAACGGACTCCGAACGCGATGAAACTTGGCAGGAGGCCTATCTACACTAAAACAACATCGCAGCCAACTTTCATCCCATTCCGAGAACATTTCCCGGCCACTTATAAAATACTATTTCGGACATGCCACGGGCGCGTGCGACTGGACTCAGAACGGACAACAGACAGAACTGGGGGAACCCGGACGGATGCAAGTTTTGAAAACATGATGATGCAATGCACATGATGACATGACAAGATGCAACACACAAGCGAATGACATGGCAACGACAGCGAATAACTGGAAGACACCTGGCGCATCGGTCTCGGGGTGTCACAACAATCCACCACTATGAGAGGATCTCATCCCGAGATGTAGGATGGCATCGGAGGGAAAACGGAAGAGGAAGAGAAAAGGTAAAACTAAGTTGCTTCTTTGACAAATGAGTGAACCCAAAGAACCTTGCGAGGTTAAACAAATTGAAAGAAGGAAGCCAACAAAGATGCAAGAAGTTGAAAACACTCCGATAGATAAGAGGAACATGGGATACGACGAGAATCTAGAGGTTAAGTGGCAATATAGATATTGAAACCACTCCGATTAAAAAAGATAGAGAAGGAATAAGAATTATATAATTTGAGCAACACTCTGACTGAAAATGGAAGGAATAGAACATGATTTTGACAAGATGAGAGGATACTAGATGACATCAACAACATACCGCCTCCGGAACTATTGAAAGAATGGAACAAGGGGTAAGAAAGATCTCAGACAGCACTCCGGTTGAGAAGGAAGGCAAAACTTGATATGATGAGAGAACTTGAATGGAAACATGACACTCCGGTGGAATGTATAAGAAAAAGGAAAGAACACGATCTTTGACAACAAATGGGATGATGGGTCGAAGAGTGCAACATCACAATGCCTCCGGAAGAAATGAAAGAAATGAATTTACTGAATGGAGGAAAACAAGATCTTAAAAGAGCACGCTTACATGAGATGCTAGAACGGAGTTGTTGGATTATCAAGAACGAAAGGATAAGCTTGTTGTGGCCTTATGGAAAACATCTCAAAATCTTGAGGTGAAATTCTGCCACTAACAAAAAACAATAGATTGGATTGATATGAACAAGGAGACGAGAACTTATTTCACCGGGAGGATAATGAAGAACTTGGGTTATTTATAAGCACCATAATAGCAACAATCCTTAGGGAAGGCTGAAGGTGAAATATAACCCAAGATAACTCTAAAGAAGAGATTGATTGGTTGAGAAGAAGTCTTAAGCGAAGAGAAAATGATGGATTTAGATATGTCACTCTTGAAAACTTGTGAATCATGGAACACAAAGGGAAATTATCAACAATGGCATAACACCACCTCAAATGATAAGGTAGAAAGAATTGCACATCGGAATGCAAGATGAAGAATGCTTGAACTCCTCAAAACAAGATGTATGTTGAACACCATGTTTAATTTTGAGTATAGCTTGACATATCATAACTTCAAGAGAAATCTTAAAGAACGAAAGAAGAATGAAAGGAAACCTTGATGAGCCACCATGTTGAGCCTCCACGAAGAACTCCGGTAACAAAAGAATGATCAAACGAAAGGAAAGAGAAGTAGAAAGCACAAGGTGAAGCCTTGTAATGATTTAGATGGATCTTCGTGATCATGTAACCGATAAAACTTGGAACTCCTGAAAAGAAAAGATGAAGCATCTCGGACCGAGAATGTGTAATGATGAACAACTCCGGAAAGAAGAAATTAGATCACTTGGATGAAACAATAATAAGAATTACGTTATGGGCATCCTTCGCCAATTTAGATTGATGACAAGCAACGGATTTGGCATACTACTTATTCTCATTGAAAAAGGATTAAGGAGAGATATAGCGTAATCTAGGTACGGCCTTCAACGAACCACCGGTAGGATTAAAAAAAACAAAGAAAAGATAACGAAACACCGGGAAGAATTAGAAAATGAACGAAGATACTTGAGAGAATTTAGATGCAAGTGAAATGAAGAGATCATGACCTGACTAGAGAATACTTGAGCGATGCACCGGTAAGATTTGGAGAACGAGAGCTAAAAGCTGGAATGAATAATTCTGACATGATGGGCTCCGAAGAATCAAACTGAAAAGACTCCTGAATTGCTTCGTATGGTTGAAAAGAATTCTCACAATCAAAAACAATTATGAGAGGATGGCGTAAAGCTAGCACCAAGAATCTTCAAGAGAACGGATAAGGATTTAAGAGGGACTCTTCTTCGGTCTTCAAATGCAGAGAATGACGATGAGAAACACCACCATGAATTTTTGAGGTACTCTGGAATGAAAAATTAGAAAGGTTGAACCAACGATGAAAGAATTTGAAAGATCTTGGAGAAATACATATGACTGATGATAATTCATTCTTACGTCAAACTTTGAACTGAATTTGAGAATAATTCCGGAAAATTAGAAGAGTCAGGTAAGATCCTGGGAAAAGACCTGTGGGTTAGGGCCCACTCAAAAGAAACACCATTGAAAAGGTTTTGAAGAGAGATTGCACCGGTTGAATTAAATGGCTTGAATGAGATAACAACCTCGAAATAACTTGAACGGACCGGGAATGGAAACGTGAATCTTCTGAGATATCTTCAGCACTCCAGAACAAATGAATGGCGAGAAGTGGATGATCGAGAGGTGCACCGGCACGAGAAAGCATTTGAACCGAGGAAATGATATGATCGACAAAGCTTGAATTGAATCCACCGGAGAAGAAAAAGAATGACGAATGATGAACTTCAAGCTCCGTTAGAATCTCCATGATAAATCACCGGATCAAAACTTCAAAGAAAAGGATGAAGAGACTTCACATGAATAAAATGGATAGTTGATTTAGAAATCTGATTCCTTGAAGGAAAAGGGGGGGAGGGGGGGAAAACAAAGGCAACTTGGGGACGGATGAAACAAACACCGTTGAGAAGACTTAGAATTGATCTTGCGGATGGGGAGAATGATGGGATCATCTCGAATAGAAGCGCACCGGTTGGAAATAGAATTGGGATGACAATCTCGATAAATAAGAAGGATTAGTATTCACATAGAAATATGAGAATACCACTTAGGAAAGGTATGGAATCAACACTTGACATTGAAGCAACTCGAATACCACAAACCAAAACAAAACAAAGGATTGGCTTGCAAAATAAGCCGAAACAAACATATGATAGAGATTTCGTCCGAAGTTTTTGTGGTTGGGCCCACACGGGCTCGATCGTATACCACCATCATGTACAAGGCAGTGCACATGACATACGAAGCATCCCCGAGTCAGCATAGCCAAGGACTCTTTAAGACACAACGAGACCACTATAAAACCAATCGTGGATGGGCGGACCACTAGACGTCGAACCCCAATCTCATATCATGCATCTGTCGGAAAGATATCCTAGGAGCTACTTGAATTCCCACTTATAAACTCCCAAAACTTTCTGGTTATGCAATCAGGTGTTGGGGATACAGGGGAAGCATAATATCTCACCCAAAACTAGCAAATCCTACATCCAGTTGTATCCATCCTTCAACACATAACCAAAAAACCTTCGGAAATCATTTACCTCAACCTTCGAAAAGCACCCGTTATACAAGTTATGGCAATACTCCCGAACTCCCGCCCCAGTACTGGGTGGCGTCGAGGTTATCTCACCAACAACTGCATAAAGGAGATTTTCGATGTCGGCGAAACTTAGGTATTCCAGAAATGCAACGATAAAATTGTGACGACAACACCTCAGAGCTCAACCCCCCGGGACACTGCCACAACCCCTAAATGTCAGGAGGCACCAAGAACAATGTTCTCGTCACAAAACCATCGGAACGATTCCAAGATACCCGCGTGATCCTAATTTTTTTAGTGAAATTTGAGGAGAGAAGAATCAAAACTCTATGTCAGGAGGCCTCACCAGAGCGACGAAGGGACTGCGGAGTAAAAGGAATCCTACTCTTCGATATATATAATCCTAAGACTCAAAACATTTTTTTCTAGACTCAACAATGTCAGCGATTCGATGTAGCAGGGGGGCTCCTAAGTCAGGGATGGCTCTGATTACCAACTTGTAACACCCACAATGCGGCTATATCTCCCACATGTCGAAGCACGACTTAGAGGCATAACCGGATAGTAGACATGTCACAAGAGCGGTAATCTTTACACATCCCATGTACTGGATAAGAATGGGATAAAGAGTTGGCTTACAATCGCCACTTCAAACAACACATAAATATAGCATACATCATCCTAGGTACAAACAAAGGTCCGACTACGGAACCAAAATAAAGAAAGACCACTCGTAATGCTAGATCCCCGATCATCCCAACTGGGCTTGAAAGTGCGTTATATCGACTAGAGGGGGGTGAATAGGCGATTTTTATGAAATTCTTTACTGAGGAATTTTCCAGTGAGGAAATTCCTTAGCGAAGAACTGCCAGTAGCGGAATAAGTACTCAAAAGTAAACACAACAGAATATAAGCATAGTCATCATGATGAAATGAAGACAGGCACAGAGTACAGGAAGAGTAATCACAGGATAACACAGGATGAAGACAAACAGATTGAAGAAATTGAACTGAGGAAATTGAGAAAGTCTTCAGTCAAAGTCTTCAAACACAGATATGAACAAACATACAACACAGTTATGAGGAAATGAAAGAGTTGAGGAAATAGAACCAGTAAGCTCGGTGAAGATAATGATTAGGTAGACCAGTTCCAACTGTTGTCTCAGTTGTATGTCTGGTTGGAGCGGCTGAGTATTTAAACTCGAGGACACATAGTCCCGGACACCCAGTCAAGGACACTTAGTCCAAGACACCCAGTCCTCACCGTATTCTCCTTGAACTAAGGTCACACAGATCTCATCCAATCACTCGTGGTAAGTCTTCAGGCGACTTCCAAACCTTCACAAACTTGGTCACTCGGCGATCCACAATTCCTCTTGGATGCTCTAGACCATGACGCCTAACCGTCTGGAAGAAGCACAGTCTTCAAAGGTAACAAGCATCGGATCCACTCAGGATCAATCTCTTCAGTGATGCTCAATCACTTGGGGTTTGTAGGTGTTTGGGTTTTGGGTTTTTGGTTTTTCCTCACTTGATGATTTTCTCTCAAAGTCCTCGGAGGATGGGTTGCTCTCAAATGACAAGTGTCAGTTTCTCTCGGAGCAGCCAACCAGCTAGTGGTTGTAGGGGGCGGCTATTGATAGCCTAGGGAGCATCCCGGCATGATAAGACATAAATGCCCTTCAATGATATGATCGTTAGGTGGATAGATATTTTGGAACAGCTAGCGCATAACACAGCAACGGTCGGAATTTTGAGTAGCAAAATCCTCAGGGCTATCATGTTCCTCACTATGTAGCCAAAACGCACTGGCGAATTCCTAACTAGTCTGGACAAATTCCTTAGAGACCAGAAGAACTTCATCTCTGCCACTGAAGAAATTGACTGAACTGTATGAGATTTCCAATGGCTTCACTCGAAGGGATTGGTAGGTGTAGGATTTTGAGTTGAGCATCACATGGAAATTTTTCCTTAGTGTTTCCTCGACCCCCTTTAACAGTACGGTGTTTCCTATGACTCAAGAAAGAGAAAAACAAAACTATGAACACGAAAGTCTTCAAGCTTCATATTTCTCGCATGAATATCAAGTCTTCACGGACACACCAATTTCTTCACTTTCAAAGTCTTCATGAAAGTCTTCAGAAATACCAAAATCTTCAGTCGAAGATATTCATTTTTAGGGGTCGACTTTTCCTGTAAATATCAAACTCCTCATAGACTTATAGACCTGTGTACACTCACACACGCATTAGTCCCTTAACCTATAAGTCTTCGATACACCAAAATCACTAAGGGGCACTAGATGCACTTACAATCTCCCCCTTTTTGGTGATTGATGACAATATAGGTTAAGTTTTCAACGGGGATAAACATATGAAGTGTAAATACTGATATTGAGGAATTTTTTTGCAAGATATAGAAGAACTCCCCCTGAAGATGTGCATAGTGAGGAATTTGCTTTTGAAGCAATGCACACTTGAAGAGTTGAATCATGGAGATCTCCCCCTATATCTCGTAATTCATACACGCATTTAACATATAATATGAAGAATTTGAAATGCATGATGAAATATGGTGCCTGATGAAATTCAGCATGCGTGCAATAATATTAACGAGGAATAAGCATGCAGAATAGTGCATCAAGAGTATCAGAGCACAGTGCATCAAAAGTATCAGAGAACCATCAGGTTTAAGATTACAACTCAATCCAATAAAGTTTCAGAAGAACGAGAGTTGTAACTTAGCAAAAAAAACGCCCATATAGTAGACCCGCTTGAAGACTAACTCATATTTCTCCCCCTTTGTCATTGAATGACCAAAAGGATCGAAAATGAGGACTAACGCCCCTGAAGATAATCATGTTGATGAAGGAGCGCCAGCGTTGTTGGGGTCGTTGGTTGATGTAGGGCCTGTCGCAGTGTCGTCCAAATCTTCATGTTCATCAGTGTCGCGCGATGAAGAATATGAGCTGGCCACCAGAGAAGGAACCTTGACCTTCTTGAATTTCTTCGGTGGAGTTGCAGACCAGTCAAAATCTTCATTAAGACCCATGTTCTTCAGATCTTCTTCACCATACAGATGTGACAGGATTGCCCAGGTGCGACCGAAGACTGACCATCCAATGGACGAATGCCTTCATCAATTACAGCTGGTGCCTTGCCCTTTCCATCAACTGAGGAATATGCCTGCTTGAGGACTTCAATTGGGGGCAAGTAGCTGAGATGATTCTGGAAATAAGCTTTGTAGTTGAGTGAAGACCTTGTCCTGAGGAATCTCATGATCCAAGGTGCATAAGGCTTCAGCTCAAATGGAGACAGTGCAACATTGGCCTTAGTCCTCATGAAGAAATCCTGATAATTGACAGGAATGCCATGAACGATGTTGAATACCAGATTCTTCATGATGCCAAAAATTTCCTCATCAGATGAGTCGTGGCCTTTGATAGGACTGATTGTCCTCGTAAGAATACGATAGACAGTTCTGGGCACATACAACAATTCCTTCATGAGGAATTTGGTTCTTGGTGCTTGACCTGGCTTCAAAGGTTTCATCAGCACCTGCATGTAATGATGTGTGAGCTCAGGTTCACTGTAGATGCAGCGAGCTTCTTCAAGGGGAGGACTGAGTGGTAGAGCACGAAGCAATTCAGAGGCTGGTGCAATGTAGTGAGTGTTTTCAAACATCCATTCCAGCACCCATGAATTCACATCTTCAGCATCTCCGGTGATGTGCAACATTGCATAAAATTGAAGAATCAGTTCTTCATTCCAATCGCAGATGTCAGAGCAGAAGTTGAGCAGTCTAGCATCGTGAAGAACACTGAGGGCTGGTGCGAAGCACGACAGAGATTCCATATCCACGTGAGGAATATGCTCATGGTAGAAAATCTTCTCCTTGTTGAACAGCACTGAGGAATAGAAATTGGCTTGACTAGCAGTCCAGAAACGCCTCTTCCTAATGCGAGCAGAGTCATATGGGTTGTAATCTTCGAAGAATACGTGCTTGCCGAAGAAACCATCAGCCTTGAACTTTTGCTTGCGTGAGAATGGATCCTTTGGCTTCGGCAGAGGAGTGTCAGTGAGTTGCATCATGACCTCAGGAATCTCAATCGCAGGTTCTTCAGGCTGAGGAATTTCTGGTTCCTCCTCAGTGGCAGTCTGCGTCGTTGGTTGTTCAGCAACATCAGTTTCTTCAGCGCTAGTGGCTGGAATTTCCTCATGGACAGATGCAGTGGGATGAGTTTCTTCCGAGCCCATGTGAACAATTTGTGTGGGGGACTGAGGAATTTGATGTAGAGGGGTGAACATTGGAGAGTTTGGATGCTGACTTTCCCAGAATTCACCACTGATTACGGGTGTGGAGCAGCCAATGTCCACATATTCATCTTCCATTTCTTCAATGCTAGCCTCTTCAGCTATGAACTGAGGCATAGGTGAGGAGATGATAGGTGTTGAAGGGATCGCATCCACTTCAATTTCTTCATCCAACGGTTCAGACGAAGCAGCAGAAGGAGTTTCTTCATCAGATCCGCTGGGGATCACATATTCTTCATCAAAAGGAAGGTCCTTTGATGGCCTGGTTGAGATGGGAACAACATCAATCGGATGTGCAAATGAACTTGTCATAGGCTTCATTTTCTTCGGAGCTGAAGAATCTGAAGTAGCTGATGCTTTCCTTTTCTTCACTGCAGCATGCTCTGCAGCCTTGGTCTTCTTCACATCTGATGCAGATGGAAGGATTGGAGTTGAAGTTGGTGCAGGAGTAGCTGAGGAATCTGGTTGATTTTCTTCAGGCACAACTGATGCAGTTGCCCTGATTTCTTCAGTTTCTTCAGGCGCACCACTAGTGGATGCCCTGGCAATTTCTTCAGCGGCTGGAGTGCAGTCATCAGCCCTGGAACTCACATTTTCTTCAGCAGCCTGATTGTTGTCAGTGGTGCTGGCATGTTCTTCAGTCGGCTGAGCAGATGCTTCAGCCTGAGGAATTTCCTGTTGTGTTGGGGCAGCAACATTTGAAGTGAACTGTTCAGTTATCTTTACAAATCTAACTTTGGCTCCTTGCCAATCAGCATAGTAGGCTTTGAAGTCATCACTGAGGGTTTTGATTTCAGATTGGATTTTTACAAGTTCATCAGTTGTCATAGTGACAACGTTGTTCTTCAGAAATTTCTCCTTCTTGTACTGCACTTTCTTGATCTGCCTGGCCTTCTCAAATTTCCACTTTTCTTCTTGAATGAAGTGGGTCAGCATGTGACTTTGGCCAGGAGTCAGCTTGAAGTCAGGCAAGGGAGTGTTGGGGTCCTTGTGCCAATCATCAATGTAGTCGAGGATCAGCTTGGGATCCAAAAGCAGTGGCACCTCTGATCCTTTGGCTCTAGCGGCCCTGACTTGCCTGTCTCTGATGATTTCTGCAAGTTCATCATCGTCAGCTTCGTCTTCATCAGACGACACTTGGAAAGCGACTTGCTTCTTTTGAGGACTTGGGCGTGGACCTCGTCCAGCAGTGGCCTTTGTCTTCAGCAGTGAGGGGCCAGCTGAGGAACTTGGTGCAGCTGAGGAACTAGCTGAGACACCTGAGGCAATGGAGATGCCGGCAGTCCTTTGGCATGAAGCGAGATGCACAGGTGCTGAGGATTTGGTCGGAACAGCTGAAGGCTTTGGCGGAGGAGATGAGGACTTTGGAGGAATAGGAGCAGCATGAGGAATTGGCCGTGAGGGCTTTGATGATTCTGGCCGTGAGGGCATTGCTGAGGAAGCACTTGGCTTGTGCGCAGGCTTCTTTGACATAGCCTTCTTTGGCTTGATAGCAAGGACCTCAGCAGAGGCAGCAGCAGCAGAGTCTTCATTAAATTTCCTCACTGCTTCTCTGGCTTGCTTAGCCAACTTGCCTTGGCGCTTGGCCCATTCATCAGGATAGTCCTCACCGCGCTTGAGGCTGGTGGGATCAGCAATTTGGCCAGGTGCCAATGGAGCTCTTGGGCATGGAGGATTGAGTGCGAATTTCTTCATGTACTTAGGAGTGACATATCTGTACTCCCTCCATTCTCTTGCCCATCTCCTCTCTTTCTTCTGAATGTGCACTTTGCGCTCATTCTTGGTTTCCTCAGGAGGTGTGCAGTACCCAACATAAATGTCATGAGGGATTTCAAAAGCTGTATTTACCTCAGGCCTCTTTCCTCCCTTTTGTGGCCTTTTACCATCAGCCATTTTCTTCAGTTGAGGAATTTGAACAATTGAATTCTCTGAAGAAGTATGCAACTTTTCTTCGAGGAACGCTGCAAATGAGTTAAGTTGATGAGAACCTAGTGATTCAACAGCTGACATGTGTACCTATGAACAGAGTATAGTTGCGAGGAATTTGGAGAGGTCATATGCGTTCTCAGAAGGTTTTTCAAAAAGAACAAGTTTGAGGAATTTGACCAGATGAGTCTTGAAGATTTTGACCAAGCGTTCTTTGTCTTAGGTTCCAGAATTGTATAGATCGAAGATCCACACAATTGAGGAATCTTGAAGAAAAATGATGCTTAGAGAAACGAATCAAGAACAAAAGACTTTGTGAGGTGTTCAGTGTGTGAAGATATGAAGAAAAACATTTTTGAAGATTTTGTAGATAATCATTCGAATCAACGAGGGCAATAAAAGTAACTTTTATTGACCCTGGACGAAGAACACGACGAACTGGAGTGAGGAGATGTGAAGTTCGTCTGTGCAGATCTTCCACGCCCTGACTTGGCGGAGGAAGACGGCTACGGCGGCGGCGGAGTGAAGATGTCCGCGGTCGGTGCGAGTACGTCGGCGACGAGGTCGAGGCAGTGAAGCTCTTCCTCACTGGCGGCGATGAAGTAGCGGCGGCACTAGGGTTTGAGAAGCTCGAGCTCGAGAGAGTGGTCGAGCGGAGTAAAAGAAGTGAGGAAGGGAAGGAGGGGTATTTATAGCCACGGTGAAAAACTTCTCGCCCGAAGAAATTGGACGAACGTGCCCCTGACCCTTCTCATTCGCATGACATGTGTCACCCACGTAGTGAGAGGTGGAGATCGTGTTAGATCGTGGGTGAGTGGATAAGTGTATCATGGGGTGCGGAACGGTTTGAGCGACAAAGCCGAAAATTTAGATAAGATAGATTTTAAAGTTCCGTTCGCAATTTCTTCAGCTGACAAGGACACAGTGAAGATTTTCAACGAGTTTCAAATAGAACGCACATGAAGAGTTTGTGAACAGATTGGGTTCAGTAAAGCATAGAGGGGAAGGGTCCGATCACATTCACTTAGCAGAAAACCAACTTGAAGAAATAGCAATAAGTGAATGCTGTAGAGGACATAAACTCATATATATAGCCAATGAAGAAAAAGACAGAACCAGTGAAGACTATGCAAAGTTGAAGAATATGAATAATTTGAGGAATTTCAACTTTTGGTGGTGGGGTGACCCACCGTATAAGAATGATGATTTCAGACACCGCGTACAATTATCGTAGGGTTCTGAGAATAAAATTCTTCATTAATTTCTTCACACTAAGAGTGTTATTCTTCATTGATTGAAGTAAAACGTGTCGTCATGTGTTGCACATCTAAGTCATCAATTTTGCATAAGTGTTAGGATGAGTGTC
The DNA here is from genome assembly GCF_003073215.2 of Triticum urartu. NCBI lineage: Eukaryota > Viridiplantae > Streptophyta > Magnoliopsida > Poales > Poaceae > Triticum > Triticum urartu. The sequence continues at coordinate 375,324,731 of NC_053023.1, read as the reverse complement.
TTTTTCATAGAACATTCGAAGATTCTAGGATATTTAGCTCATGCCGCAACTTGCTAAATCTCTTCTCATCCAAGGGCTTTTTGAAGATATCGGCTAGCTATTCTTCAGTCTTCACATGCTCAATAGAAATGTCGCCCTTCAACACATGATCACGAAGAAAATTATGACGAATCTGAATGTGCTTTGTCTTCGAGTGCTGAACTAGGTTGTGAGCAATCTTGATGGCACTCTCATTGTCACAGAAGAGTGGTACATTCTTCATGTTGACGCCGTAGTCCTTGAGAGTTTGCTTCATCCATAGCAATTGGGCATAGCAAGAACCAACGGCAATGTACTCAGCTTCAGCAGTAGATAGTGATACGCAGTTCTGTTTCTTCGAGGACCAACAGACCAAAGATCGTCCAAGGAAATGACATGTACCAGATGTTGACTTGCGATCCACACGATCACCAGCATAGTCAGAGTCAGAATATCCAACAAGATCAAAAACCGAGCCCCTGGGGTACCATAATCCAAGTGTTGCTGTGTGAGCTAGATATCGAAGAATATGCTTCACAGCCTTATGGTGTGGTTCCTTCGGTGCAGCTTGAAATCGGGCACACATGCAAACACTAAGCATTATATCTGGCCTAGATGCACATATGTATAATAAGGAACCTATCATGGAGCGGTATACCTTATGATCGAAGTCAATACCATTTTCATCAGTGCACAGATGGCCATTTGTGGGCATAGGAATTTTGACGCCTTTGCAATCTTGCTTGCCGAATTTCCTCAGTACATCCTTGAGGTATTTCTCCTGAGATATGAACATGCCATTGTGTTGTTGACGAATTTGAAGACCTAAAAGAATTTCAACTCTCCCATACTAGACATTTGATATTCTTCACTCATCATATAGGCAAATTCATCACTATAACGTTGGTCAGTACAGCCAAAGATAATATCATCAACATATACTTGGCACACAAACAATTCATCATCATAAGATGTAGTGAAAAGAGTAGGGTCGAGTGAACCGGGTTTGAAGCCTTTCTTCATGAAGAGTTCCTTCAAAGTATCATACCAAGCCCATGGGGCCTGCTTGAGGCCATAGAGGGCCTTGTTGAGTCTGAAGACTTTGTCAGGATTCTTTGGATCTTCAAAACCTGGGGGTTGAGCAACATATACTTCTTCCTCAAGCTTACCATTGAGGAATGCACTTTTCACGTCCATTTGATATAGAGTGATATCATGATGGTTAGCATAAGCAAGTAATATGCGAATAGCCTCATGTCTAGCAACAGGTGCAAAAGTTTCATCGAAATCAATTCCTTCAACCTATGTGCAGCCTTGAGCTACAAGCCGTGCCTTATTCCTCACCACAAGGCCATTTTCATCTTGCTTGTTGCGGTAGATCCACTTTGTGCCGATGATATTGTGATTGCGAGGATCTGGACGTTTGACCAGTTCCCAGACATTGTTGAGCTCAAACTGATGTAATTCTTCTTGCATGGCCTGAATCCACTCAGGCTCCAGAAATGCTTCATCTACCTTAGTGGGATCTGTAATAGAGACAAAAGCATAATGCCCAAAAAAGTTAGACAAATGTGAAGCTTTTGAGCGTGTGAGAGGACCTGGCGCTTTGATGTCATTGCAGATCTTTTCAACTTGCACTTCTTTTGCAATGTGAGGATGAGCTGGTTGTCGTCAAAGAATTTGATCAGTGTTTTCTTCAGCACCATTTTCTTTAGCATTTTCTTCAGGTGCATTAGCTCGACGTTCTTCATGTTCTGGAATGAATTCTTCAGCAGATTCTTCAGTAGGAATGACATCCTCAGTAGCCTTGAACTTGATAGTTTCCTCAGGTGCTAGTTCATCTATCACAGTAGGTAGGTTCTCTCTTTGCGAGCCATTAGTTTCATCGAACTGCACATCTACAGTTTCAACAACTTTGTGAAGAACGTTGTTGAAGACTCTGTAGGTGTCCGAGTCCTTTCCGTAACCAAGCATAAAACCTTCATGTGATTTTGGTGCAAATTTTGAGTTGTGATGAGGATCTCTAATCCAACATTTAGCACCGAAGACTTTGAAATAACTTACATTGGGTTTCTTATCAGTGAGGAGCTCATAGGCAGTCTTTTTGAAGAATTTGTGAAGATATACTCTGTTGATGATGTGGCATGCAGTATCAATTGCCTCAGTCCAGAAACGACGAGTCGTTTTGTATTCATCAAGCATAGTGCGAGCCATCTCAGCAAGAGTCCTGCTCTTGCGCTCCACGACGCCGTTCTGCTGAGGAGTGTAAGGAGCAGATAACTCAAGAGTAATACCAAGTTCATCAAGATAGTCATCGAGACCAGAATTCTTGAACTTAGTGCCATTGTCACTTCTGATGTGCTTGATCTTCACACCAAAGTTGGTTGAAGCCCTTGAGGAAAATCGTTTGAAGACTTCCTGCACTTCCTGTTTGTAAGTAACAAGGTGTACCATGTGTAGCGAGAATAATCATCAACAATAACAAAGCCATATTGAGATGCTTCATTTGAAATAGAAGAATAATGATTAGGACCAAAGAGATCCATGTGAAGAAATTCAAATGGACGAGTGGTGGTCATGATAGTCTTCGCTGGATGCTTGGCCTTTTTCATCTTCCCAGCTTCACAGGCTCCGCATAGGTGATCCTTGAGGAATTTGACATTCTCGATGCCAATGACATGCTTCTTCTTCGCAAGCGTGTGCAAATTCCTCATGCCTGCATGACCAAGTCATCGATGCCAGAGCCAGCCTTCTAAAGCTTTTGCAAGTAAGCACATGGCTGGTTGTGGTCCTGTAGAGAAATCAACAATATACAGGTCTCCTCTCCCAAAGCCTTAGAAGACTTTGGAATTGTCAGCTTCCATAACCACAACACAATGGTACTTGCCGAAGACAACAACCATATCAAGATCACAAAGCATTGAAACAGGCATAAGGTTGTATCCTAAGGACTCAACAAGCATGACTTTGTCCATGTGTCGATCCTTTGTAATCGCAACCTTACCTAGACCCAATACCTGACTTTTGCCTTTGTCAGCAAAGATGATATGCTTCAGATGCGACGGTGATAATGGAGCATCCATCAATAGATTCTTGTCACCAGTCATGTGGTTTGTACATCCACTATCGAGGACCCACTCATTGGCTTTGGGTTGATCATCCTGCAGATGAATTAGTGCAGCTTACAAACTCATATACTTCATCAGTGAAGAATATGACATCAATTCATCAGATCAATTTCATCAAGTAAGAGAACTGATAAAGCAATATGAGGACGTGAGAAATGAAAGTTCATTTCTTCATGATTAGCCTGCGTCCTATCAGGCATGCTCAGGTCTCTAGCAAATTCTTCAGACGATTATGTGCGTCTGGAGACCTGACCATGCAGAAGAGAATAGTGCTTTTCCTTCACCACCCACATCTGAAGGGGTCGCAAAGAGTTCATCATTCTGCGAGCTCCATACGAGAAGGATGGCATAGAAGCCAGTCCATTTTGTTTCACATAAGAGGGGTTAGAGTAAGCATAAGAGTATGCAGAGAAATTCTTCGAGGACTTATGGACATAATGATTTGAAGAATAATGAATATATCCATAATCCTTAGATCTTCCCTACGAAACAGACGGGTTAGCACGATGATGTTCATATGAGGACTTTGATCCATATGAGGAATTTGGTCCGTATGAGGAATTTGATCTGGGGTTCCTATTCTTCACAGGTGGTGTCATGATGACATTCACCTGAAGATTTTCAAGACATCTTTTGGGAACCCAGATTTTCTTCATAGGGGAGCTGTTCCTGCAGTTAGTGCCAACATATCTAGCAAATACTTCACCATTCTAATTTTTGAATAGCTTATAGTTGGAGTCAATTAACTCAACATCAGAATGAGGAGATTCACATGCAAATCTAGATAAGTTAGATGGATCAACTGGAGGTCCCTTTGCAGCAACCCATGTAGTTTTGGGGTACTACTCAGGCTTCCAATATGTACCATCAGCATTGAGTTTCCTCTCGAAGGCGATGCCCTCTTTCCTAGGGTTCCTGTTGAGGATCTGCTTTTTAAGCACATCACAAAGATCCTGATGCCCTTTGAGGCTTTTGTACATGCTTGTCGTGTACAATTCCTTCAGCCCTGCATCGTTAGTGATACTAGCAATGTCCTCAGATGAGGAATTAGTGATAGCAGAGGCATGTGAAGAATTTGAAACATTAGCAGCATTTGAACATTCAGGTGAAGAATTAGCAGATTCACGTTCAATGCACTTCAAGCATGGAGGAACAAATTCTTCCTGAGATGCGCTGATTTGTTGAGCAAGTAATGAATTGCGCTCCTTCTGAAGATCTTCATAACTCACTCTTAGCTTCTCAAGGTCTTGCTTTCTTTGAAGAAATTCATAAGAAATCTTCTCATGATCCGATAAGAGAGTGTTATGATGACTTTGAAGTTTGTCAAGCTTGGACTGAAGTCTCTGAAGATTTTTAGTCAAAGTTTCAGTGTGATCCATTTCTTCACCCAACATATCATCGCTCTTGTTTAGCATATAGTGAGATTTTTCCAAAGCTCTTTGTTGTTTAGTAGCAAGGGAAGCAAGTTTGGCATAGCTGGGTCCAAATTCATCACCAGATTCATCATCACTGGACTCGGATAGGTAGCATTCAGTTACCTCAACATCTTTTGCCATAAGGCATGATGCAGAAGATGATGATTCTGGTTCGAATGTCATCGTTTTGAGAGATTACTTGAAGTCCTCAAACCAAGGATCATGACAAGTTCGATGACCTTCATAGACCTCAGAGAGACGGTCCCAGATGAGCTTCGCATGATCGAGATGCATGATATTCCTGAACTGATTTTGTGACAGGCTGGAGCAGATGACATCCTTCGCCGTGAGGTTGAGAAGAGTATACTTGCGAATGTCATCAGCATCCGCCATCTTGCATAGATCAGTCAGGCCAATCTCAGTGACGGTCCACAACTCGCTGTTCATCGCCATGAGGCGTTTCTTCATCATGGCCTTCCACTTGGGATACTCGTGACCGTCAAAGATGGGGCATGTCACCTTCGTCATACCTGCGGTCGACATAACTAAAACTCCAGGCGGTTAAACCAAAATCACACAGAACAAGGGGGTACCTTGCTCTGATACCAATTGAAAGTGCGTTATATCGACTAGAGGGGGGGTGAATAGGCAATTTTTATGAAATTCTTCACTGAGGAATTTGCCGGTGAGGAAATTCCTTAGCGAAGAACTACTAGCAGCGGAATAAGTACTCAAAAGTAAACACAACAGAATACAAGCATAGTCATCATGATGAAATGAAGACAGGCACAGAGTATAGGAAGCATAATCACATGATAACATAGGATGAAGACAAACAGACTAAAGAAATTGAACTGAGGAAATTGAGAAAGTCTTCAGTCAAAGTCTTCAAACACAGATATGAACAAACATACAACACAGTTATGAGGAAATGAAAGAGTTGAGGAAATAGAACTAGTAAGCTCGGTGAAGACAATGATTTGGTAGACGAGTTCCAACTGCAGTCTCAGTTGTACGTCTGGTTGGAGCGGCTGAGTATTTAAACTCGACGACACACAGTCCCGGACACCCAGTCAAGGACACTTAGTCCAAGACACCCAGTCCTCACCGTATTCTCCTTGAACTAAGGTCACACAGACCTCGTCCAATCACTCGTGGTAAGTCTTCAGGCGACTTCCAAACCTTCACAAACTTGGTCACTCGGCGATCCACAATTCCTGTTGGATGCTCTAGACCACGACGCGTAACCGTCTGGAAGAAGCACAGTCTTCAAAGGTAACAAGCGTCGGATCCACTCAAGATCAATCTCTTGAGTGATGCTCAATCACTTGGGGTTTGTAGGTGTTAAGGTTTTGGGTTTTTGGTTTTTCCTCACTTGATGATTTTCGCTCAAAGTCCTCGGAGGATGGGTTGCTCTCAAATGACAAGTGTCAGTTTCTCTCGGAGCAGCCAACCAGCTAGTGGTTGTAGGGGGCGGCTATTTATAGCCTAGGGAGCAGCCCGACATGATAAGACATAAATGCCCTTCAATGATATGACCGTTAGGTGGATAGATATTTTGGAACAGCTGGCGCATAGCACAACAATGGTCAGAATTTTGAGTAGCAAAATCCTCAGGGCTATCATGTGCCTCACTGTGTAGGCAATCCGCACTCGCGAATTCCTAACTCCTCGGTCAGGACAAATTCCTCAGAGACCAGAAGAACTTCGTCTCTGTCATTGAAGAAATTGACTGAACTGTATGAGATTTCCAATGGCTTCACTCGAAGGGATTGGTAGGTGTAGGATTTTGAGTTGAGCATCACATGGAAATTTTTCCTTAGTGTTTCCTCGACCCCCTTTAACAGTACGGTGTTTCCTATGACTCAAGAAAGAGAAAAACAAAACTATGAACACGAAAGTCTTCAAGCTTCATATTTCTCGCATGAATATCAAGTCTTCACGGACACACCAATTTCTTCACTTTCAAAGTCTTCATGAAAGTCTTCAGAAATACCAAAATCTTCAGTTGAAGATATTCATTTTTAGGGGTCGACTTTTCCTGTAAATATCAAACTCCTCATAGACTTATAGACCTGTGTACACTCACACACGCATTAGTCCCTTAACCTATAAGTCTTCAATACACAAAAATCACCAAGGGGCACTAGATGCACTTACAGGGCTCCACTACTGATCAACAGGAAACGAAACAACACAACAAACACGATCTTCATTGAGCTCCCACTTGAGCTGGATTGCGTCACCTGCACTGGTATCATCGACACCTGCAACTGTTTGGAAGTATCTGTGAGCCACGAGGAGTCAGCAATTTCACACCCATGAGATCAAGACTATTTAAGCTTATGGGTAGGAAAGGGTTATGAGGTGGAGCTGCAGCAAGCACTAGCATATATGGTGGCTAACATACGCAAATAAGAGCGAGAAGAGAAGCAATGCACGGTCGTGAACTAGAAGTGATCCTGAAACTACTTACGTTCAAGCATAACACAAGGACCGTGTTCACTTCCCGGACTCCGCCGGAAAGAGACCATCACAGCTACACACGCAGTTGATGCATTTTAATTAAGTTAAGTGTCAAGTTCTCCACAACCGGACATCAACAAATTCACATCTGCCCATAACCGCGGGCACGGCTTTAGAAAGTTCAAACCCTGCAGGGGTGTCCCAACTTAGCCCATCACAAGCTCTCATGGTCAATGAAGGATATTCCTTCTCCTAGGAAGACCCGATCAGACTCGGAATCCTAGTTACAAGACATTTTGACAATGGTAAAACAAGACCAGCAAGACCGCCCGATGCACCGACATCCCGATAGGAGCTGCACATATCTCGTTCTCAGGGCAACACCGGATGAACACTACGTACAACTGAAACCAGCCCTCAAGTTTCCCCGAGGTGGTGCTGCAAGGGGCTCTAGTTCGGACCAACACTTAGAAAAGCACTGGCCCGGGGGAGTTAAAATAAAGATGACCCTCTATAGCGACCCGACCCAAATGGATCAAGTCTCTATGCTTAAGTGTCATCCCTGGATCGGTATGCTGACACACATAGTACTCGAGGATTTATAACAGAGGTAAATCACATGTAAAAGTAACGTAAATACTATTACCGCAATCCAAATAGCGGAAGTAACAACAAGGTTGTGGATTCCCATCAACACCAACGGCAAAGTTGAGTGTAGAAATCGTAACCCTAACGTATCACTTACTCGTCATAAGGTTCCTGCAACATGAGACGTTGCAGCCACAAGGGTCAGTACATTGAATGTACTGGCAAATTCACACCATAGAGAATGATGAACAATGGCTATCACTACATGCATATATGGCTGGTGGAAAGCTCTATGGTTACAGTTTTGCGTAAAGCCAGTTTTTCCCTACTGCAAAAGAATACATTTTATTTAACTATCAAAGTGGTTGTTAAACATTGAGAGTGTAGACACCTTCTCAATCCCAATTAAGCATCATCGTTATAACCCAAAAAAATTAATTAAAGTCACATGATGAGATTCACATGGTAATCCAAGCACTAGATACTCAAGATGTCCATAACCGGGGACATGGCTAACCATGATTAGTTTATGCACTATGTAGAGGTTTGCACACTTTTCCCCACAAGACTCGATCTCCTCCGTTGGGATTCTCGCACTACATGGTGTTTGAGAAACGGATGACCAAGACATAGTCTTTCAGAAGCGCTAGCACCTTACGATCGGGTAGACCATTACACCTACTTTCCCCTACATCTGCTAGTCTACCACTGTAAGAGTTCGCACGACTTAATCAACTATGCTAGAGCCCATAGTAGCTTGTGGCTGCACACGGAAGTTTCTAGCATGAATAATCTCATGATCCCTTTGAGCCTGGGTGGCGGTCCATAAAGAAAAACAAGCAATCGCTGGAGTACCCAGGTGCCTAAACAGGCAATCGCTGGAATACCCAGGTGCCTCAATCCACCCAGATGTGTGTTAAAGTTGCCACCTTAAGTAAACCATTAATTAACGATCTCACATCTGTCATGAATACTCTCAAACCCAATCCACGTCTACGAGAATAGCATGGCAATATAAAAATAATGTAATAGTAACTCCCAAGGTTTGAATGCAGGGCAATAGGTTCCTACCTCATCAACTATTTCCCAATACCCACATGGTATTAATCCTACTCATGCAATGTTTGAGGGTGAAACTAATGCATAAAAACTGGGTATGAAAGGGATATGGTCAAAGTGTGAACTTGCCTGCAATGTTGATGATGATGATTCGCACTCAATACTCTTGATAGTTCTACTCGTCGCACTCCAGTCAATCTATCATAAGCAAGCAATAGTAACCACTCATAAGCAATCACTCAAAGATCGGAGAGAACAAAGAAAACAATTCAGAAAGTGTCAAAACCACGCAAATAACTCTTGCAACATAAAACAATTTCTAACAGTACCAAAATTAAGTGAATTTGGCCTTATCAGAAAGTTTAGGTCAAGACCTTCTATTTGCAAAAAGAATCAACTCAAACGGAGCTACAAAACTCAAGTTATGATCAAACGAAGTTTGAATTCAAATCTGATCTAATTCAAATTTTAAAATTTCAAAAAACATGTTTGAGTTGGATTACTGGATAGAGGAGATCAAGATGAAGAAGTGGGCGTTGGTTTCGTTGGATTTGGACTAACGAGTAAAAAGTAGTGAGGCTTTGAAGATTAGGGACTAATCTATAAATAAAATCAGCACAGATGGGTCCCTGGCCGAAAATAAAAAGAAAAAGAAAATAAACTAAAAAGTGAACGTTCGTTACCGAACGCTAACTAACGAATTTGCTCGCTGCGAAGAGGTAAACAGCGAGCGTTCTCTATTTAACAGGTACCGGTTCGGAAATAAAAAAACGACTGGATCTAATCCTAGCCGTCTATCCTAGATCGAACGGACGAGGGCGACCGGTGGCTTACCGTGGCGGCGGGTCGGCGGCGGCGAGCAAGAATGCCGGCGGCGGCGTCGGGTCCGAAGAGCGAGGCGACTCCGGTGGTCGTCGAGGCCGGCAAAGGGGTCGGGGAGAGGCGGAGCAGCTCGGCGGAGTCGATGGTGGCGACGGCGGTGGTCGTCGGTGGCGAGAGTGGCGGCTTCGGGCGGCGGAGCTTGGCGGATCTCGCCGGCGGCGGCGAGGCGCGAGATGCGAGGCGAGGGAAGAGAAGAGGGGACCGGGGCCGGCCTTATAAAGGAGGGGACGACGGTGGCGTGGAGGAGGGGCAAGGGAGAGGCGGCGAGGAGGAGTCCGCGGCGGGGACGGCTCGGACGCCGAGGCGGTGGCGGCGGCATGCAGGCATCGGCCTCCTGCGCGAGGTCGAGGATGGCACGGCTGGGCTGGGCTTGGCGTGGCCCAGTTGGCACGGGGAAATTTTTTTTACAGCGCCAAGAAAGAAAAGAAAAACCTTAAATAAAAAAAACTATAGGCATATAATATATCAAAATTTTCAGAAAAATATTTCCTACAAGCTGAACATTTTTCTAGAGTCAAATAAAATCCACACAAATTGAGATAATTCAAAGAGTGCTACTGGTCTAATAAAATCCAATAAAAATCATTTTAAAAATACCAAAATGTTTTCAAATATATTTTCTCCAATTTTCTATTATAGGGACTCATGTTACCCTATTTTCCATATATTTGATTTTTGGAGAAAAATAATTTGAATAAGACCCCAAATAACTCCAAATATTTCACCTGTTTTGAAGAAGTTATTTTATCTTCTCTCATGAAAATCATTGAGTTGCATGAAGTTTATGAGTTGAAATAGTTCCAAATGAAATTCAAACATTTTCAAATACCCTTTCATTTAATTAAATGGAAGAAGTCATATCATCTTCGCTCAAGGGTTTTGTATTTGAAAAGAATTTGAATTCATGGAGATCAGAAAGTAAAGATGAAAGTTTGGGAAAGTCCTTTTATTCCCTCTCATTTAACTTTCAAAAGTTTCAAATATCACTCACTTTCAGTCAATCAATCACAAAACAATCAATCAAATATATCTATTTATTATAACATTCCAAATTTTTAGAATTTTGGGATGTTACAAACCTACCACCCTTAAAATGAATCTCGTCCTCGAGATTCGGAGAGGCTTGCAAGAAATAGGTTGGGTTTTGGGGTCTTCTCAAAATCCATCGATCGTCTTCGTGGTATCGGGTGCTACCACCCTAAAGAACATCGTTACGGTCCCATCAATACTCATATACTCCATCCTTATTCTTGACAGGGCCGGTCTTCTCAGATCGTAAGGATAATTCCTTCTCTGGCTCTTCCGGCAGCGGCATAACCTTTTCCTCAATTCTTCTGTACTTTCATCCTAGTAAGGTTATTCCGAGACTGGGTCTTCTTAGCTGACGGGTCTGGCGCCAATACTAAACAACTATCGATATCTCATGGTGGTCAACAATTTAGGGTTTATCCTGCAGGAAATGGGTCTGGGTTGATCCTCACCGTATTACCTACGGTTGGCAAAGCTGCCTTGTACAAGGGGAAACATTCTTACCATTCTAAGGTTTAAACAGGGTTTTGATCGTCGTCTCTTTACTATAGGTAAGTCACTCAGATTTACCATCCCACATAGCAAGGTGAATAATAAGAGTAAGTCGGTATGGTGATCAATCCATCCCGCACCCAAATCATTACCTTGTATACGGTTTAGCGAATCTCGCATTCTAACACTCGGTCATTCTCACAAGCATTGCAGAATTTCTCTTGTTGATGAACCAAGTTCGGATATATCCATAGATTCTGCAAGCCAGACAAACATCTATCGTTCCTTCACAACTCTCAAGTTTTTCGTTGCTCCTATAAGATCGTCTATCGATTAAATCGTAACTTCTTCCAGGGTTTTTCCCTTCAGCAAGAGTGTGCTTGCTTCTTGGAAGGTCCTGGGGCATGTGGGTTATGGCCCATCTCATCAATTGTAAACCTTGAACTCATCATCGGGGCAATGGATCTCTAATCCAACATCCATCTTCCAGCTTCTTAGTATTCTTAAATCCATCCAATTGTACTGTCTTCCTTCCTTCTATTGGCACCAAACTAGGACATGCACGATTACTCAGACTCATCATGGAATTTCCATTGATCCATATTTATAACATCATACCTCCTTTATATCCAATAGTAATTCATCCCTTCATCCTCGTGGGATATCCCACATACCGAGATAAAATTTATACTCGTGAAGTCCATACTCCACTTCGGGGAACATCATTATCCTTTCCAGGGTCAAGCATCCTTATAGGGGAATATTGGCCATCTCTGCATGGCACTTCTTCAACTGGGAAACGTGAAACACATCATGAACTCCTGACAGTCCTTCGGGTGACTCCAACTTGTTGGCCACTTCTTCCATACGCTCCGAAACTTGGTATGGTCCTACAAACTTCAGGGCTAACTTTCCCTTAACTCCAAATCGTTTAACTCCTCGTAGAGGGGACACTCAAAGACATGCTTTGTCTCCAATTTCATAGACTACCTCCTTGAGTTTTTGAGTCTGCATAATTCCTCTGCATGGACTGAGCTACCTTCAGTCTATCTCGAATCAACTTAACATTCTCTTCTGACTCCTTGATCACATTTGGTCCAAACAACTGACGGTCTCCAACTTCATCCCACACACTCTTGGGGTATTACACATATCGAGACAAAATTCGTATTCATTTTGTCCGAAATCCACTCAGTGGAGTATCCTTATCTTTTCTAGGGGTCAACGGTTCTTACAGGGTACTACCACCCTTAAATGCACAAATCTTCCATACACCATATTTCTCATATCCTCAAAATGGCCAAAATTCTTCTTCATAGAGTAACAACTCATAAAATCCATATCAGTACCAATGATGCTAACTTTATTCATTCTCAACTGATTAAAATCTCTCGCTTTTCCATTACATGTCTCAACTCAACACCTCAATATAAAAGAAAATGTTCTCACTTCTACTACTCCATTTCTTTTGTTGCAAACCCAACTCTCTAGCACAAGTCCCCTTCTCCTTGGGGCATCCTCTGGCAAAGTGCCCTGCTCTATTACAATGAAAACATCTTACTTCTGACAAGTCTTGAGGTTTCCTTTTTTGGGAAACTGCTGAGGTAGTGCCCTGACTCCTTGCACCTATAATAGGTGATATGACTTAGATCCTTCCTGGATTCCACTCTGCTTCTCTTTCTGGACTTTTCGTTCCAATTAGGGCTTCTATTTCCTGTGGGTCATACTCTACTTCCTCTGTCGGGAATACTACTAGATCCCCATTCAAACAATTCTGGGAGACGTGTCCTTCTTCTCCACATGAATAGCATGACTTGGTGTAGGGTTTAATTGGTTCTTCTTTGGGTGTGTCCCCAACATCTTCCTTCATCACGGGTTCTTCTAAAATTTCCACAAGGGCTCCTTTCTTTACTTCTTTCTTCTGCTGGATGGTCCGTTGTACCATGGGGTAAATGTGACACTGAGCAGGATAGTGGGTAGTCCCTTCACACAAGAAACAAGTAATCTGCCTAGTTGGGCATTCTTCAATTGGGTGACTTCCTTCACAATTAGGGAATTCATCCTTGTGTTCTTTATGGGTGTGTCCTATTTATCCACAAATCTTGCATGCGCAAGGTTTCTTCATATCCTTTCCACAAGGCTTCAACTTCTGGGACACAAGCCGAGACTTTGGCAGAGTCAACTTAAATTCTTTCCAAGTGGTTACTCCTTGCCATCCATTGATGGTTTGTTACATCCTCCACCAAGTAGCAGTACCTCTTTCAAAACACTGAAGAGCATGCTGGGTCATATCATGTCCAACTATAGGGTTATTCTCCATGTGATCCTCCATGTTCTGAATCCATCGGTCTGTCTCCAACTGACTCATCGTCCAGAAAGTACAAGCTCATCTCTATTCATCCTCTATTGGGTCCAAGGGTTTGGGGTGAGATAAGAGAGATAGAGAGGGATACACACAATGCAAACAACAATTTTAAAAAGACAGATTTTATTGTGGCTGTCAGAAAACACCAAACAATTGCCAGCTCACAATCGTCACATCTAACGTAGGTATATCAGGGTTTTGGTCTTCTAAAGGTCAATAAATCTTCAAAATCACCAAACTCTTCAAGTCTTGTTTATGTCTCCGATGGCTTCTTTCCATCGTGCTTGTCCTTCTCAAGTTCTTGTGCCAGATCATCTACGTTGACGTGAAGTCTCTTGTGACGTCCTTTAATATTCTGGAGTTGCATTCCAAACTTCTGGGTTTCACATCCCTGGCATGAACCATCGTCCTACTGTCCTTCAGTTCCTGACAAATCTCCGGTATCTCGAGGTTGTAGCTCCTCCACCTTGGCTACTTTCAGCTTCTGGGGTCCTGAGTTCTTCACGAAATGCTTCCTTGTCAAATATGACTTCCTACAAGTCCATCTTAAACTTCTTGATGTATTACTCCAGATCCTGGTGATACACCCACTACTAGGGAAAACCCTAGTAGTAGCGCGGGTAATTGTCTAGCAGTAGCGCAGGGGCCTGCGCTACTTCTAGGGCGCTACAACTAACTTTTAGCAGTAGCGCGGGTGGTACCCGCGCTACTGCTACTTCTAGTAGTAGTAGCGCGGTTGCCACCTGCGCTACTACTACTTAGTTGTAGCGTGTGTCAAGGCCCCACGCTACTACTAACTAATTGAGAATTAAAAAATAAATTCCATCCATGAAGGCTGCTTTTGCTGGGCATCGTCCTCTCCATCCATGGCTGCTACTGGTCCTGGAGGGGATGAAGTTGTCCGTGGTGTTGGTGCTTCCCCACCCAACTTGTGCCTGCACCTCTCGTTTACTGCTGCTACAAGAGAAGAGAAAATCATTAGAAAGAGGAATAGAGAGATAGAGAGAAGTAGGAGGAGGAAATCACGGGTGGCCGCCGGAGTTGGAGCCGACGCCCGAAACCCTAGATGAAGCTCGGTGACCTGCTGCTGCTTGTCGTGGGACCCTTGACCCGGCGAGGAGGTGCAAGTGGCTGCGTCCATGGCGGATCTGGTCGCCGCCATGGATGACGCTCTGCTGGTTTTCGTCTCCTTCCATAAGCGGAGAAGAAGGAGCATGGAGGGGGAGGGGAGGGGTCTGCAGTGCCGCCGAGGATGGAGGATGGAGGGGGAGGGGGAGAAGAGGTCGCCGGATTTTTGAGTACCGCCAAGGTGCGAGGCCGGAAGTGACGGTGGGTGAGGAAGGGAATGGCGAGTGGGAGGAGAAGGGGAATCGGAAGAGTGTGGGTTTGGATTTGGGCCTCGGCACGCTATGTGTACGTATGTCTTGGTGGGTCGATAGTAGTAGCGCAGGTTTATACCCCTTGCTACTACTATGGCATGTCCCGGGTGGGCGCGGTAGAGACCACTTAGTAGTAGCGAGGGTTATAAACCCACGCTACGACTATCGACTTATTAGTAACGCGGGTTTATACCCCTCGCTACTACTATGGCATGTTCCGGGGGGCATGGCAGAGACCACTTAGTAGTAGCGAGGGTTAAAAACCCGCGCTACTACTATCAACTTAGTAGTAGCGAGGGGTAAAAACCTGCGCTACTAGTAAGTAGCAGTAGCGAGGGTTATAAACCCTCGCTACTAGTAAGCGTCTGCCTATAAGCTTTTCCCTAGTAGTGACCAGCCTAGGTTAAAACTTCATCTTTTGCTGATAGGTGCTCCATCAGCCTTCTTCCATCCAATCCATTCTGAAGAAATGCATCCTTAACTCAGCACGGTGACAATAGCATCAACGGGCGGTATCATCAGGGATAGCCGTGTTTCTGCCCTTGTCATTGCCATGAGCTATCTTCCATAATTGATATCTCCTTCCTTAGGGTTTTCTTGACAAAACTTTGAATTCTAATGCTCCATGTTCTGATCTTTCTCCGATACACCTTGATCTTCGGTATTGACAACTTCCATAGTCTGCCAAGTTCCATAAGGGTAGCCTTCCCAGGTCACACAAATCTGGAAATTCTTTGGAGCCTCCAATTCTCCTAGTCTTCAGAGTCTTCAACAGTTGTAGTTTCCATTATCATAATGTATGGTAAAATCCTCTTCATTCCGAATGGTCTCGGTTGTCCGATATCTTGTACTTCTTAGAGTGGTCTCATTAGTCGAATCTTCGTGTGGTCAAAAGGGAAAAGGGGGGTATGGTCTCACTAAAAGGGGATATTTGAATAAGCTCAAAAGAGAAGAGAGGTAAAAGATCTTTTTCAAAAGTAAAGTTTTAGAGAAAAATCTTTCCTATGGGCTTGCCAGTTTCTAGGGTCACGTCCTACAGTCAACATGTGCTCTGATACCATCTTGTAGTGACCTGACCGGAATGGATCAAGTCTCTATGCTTAAGTTTCATCCCTGGATCGGTATGATGACACACACAGTACTCGAGGATTTATAACAAAGGTAAATCACATGTAAAAGTAACGTAAATACTATTACCTCAATCCAAATAGCGGAAGTAACAACAAGGTTGTGGATTCCCATCAACACCAACAGCAAAGTTGGGTGTAGAAATCATAACCCTAATGTATCACTTACTCGTCGTAAGATTCCTGCAACATAAGACGTTGCAGCCACAAGGGTCAGTACATTGAATGTACTGGCAAATTCACACCATAGAGAATGATGAACAATGGCTATCACTACATGCATATATGGCTGGTGGAAAGCTCTATGGTTACAGTTTTGCGTAAAGCCAGTTTTTCCCTACTGCAAAGGAATATATTTTATTTAACTATCAAAGTGGTTGTTAAACATTGAGAGTGTAGACACCCTCTCAATCCCAATTAAGCATCGTCATTATAACCCAACAAAATTAATTAAAGTCACATGATGAGATTCACATTATAATCCAAGCACTAGATACTCAAGATGTCCATAACTAGGGACATGACTAACCATGATTAGTTTATACACTCTGCAGAGGTTTGCGCACTTTTCCCCACCAGACTCGATCTCCTCCGTTGGGATTCTCGCACTACATGGTGTTTGAGAAACGGATGACCGATACATAGTCTTTTAGAAGCGCTAGCACCTTACGATCGGGTAGACCGTTACACCTACTTTCCCCTACATCTGCTAGTCTACCACTTTAAGAGTTCGCATGACTTAATCAACTATGCTAGAACCCATAGTAGCTTGTGGCTACACATGGAATTTTCTAGAATGAATAATCTCATGATCCCTTTGAGCCTGGGTGGCGGTCCATAAAGAAAAACAGGCAATCGCTAGAGTACCCAGGTGCCTAAACAGGCAATCGCTGGAATACCCAGGTGCCTCAATCCACCCAGATGTGTGTTAAGGTTCCACCTTAAGTAAACCATTAATTAACAATCTCACATCTTTCATGAATACTCTCAAACCCAATCCACGTCTACGAGCATAGCATGGCAATATAAGCATAACGTAATAGTAACTCCCAAGGTTTGAATGCAGGGCAATAGGTTCCTACCTCATCAACTATTTCCCAATACCCACATAGTATCAATCCTACTCATGCAATGGTTGAGGGTGAAACTAATGCATGAAAACTGGGTATGAAAGGGATATGGTCAAAGTGTGAACTTGCCTGCAATTTTGATGAAGATGATTCGCACTCAA
The DNA here is from genome assembly GCF_003073215.2 of Triticum urartu. Taxonomy (NCBI): domain Eukaryota; kingdom Viridiplantae; phylum Streptophyta; class Magnoliopsida; order Poales; family Poaceae; genus Triticum; species Triticum urartu. The sequence continues at coordinate 375,307,552 of NC_053023.1, read as the reverse complement.
AACTCTTGATAGTTCTAGTCGTCACACTCCGGTCAATCTATCGTAAGCAAGCAATAGTAACCACTCATAAGCAATCACTCAAAGATCGGAGAGAACAAAGAAAACAATTCGGAAAATGTCAAAACCACGTAAATAACTCTTGCAACATAAAACAATTTCTACCAGTACCAAAATTAAGTGAATTTGGCCTTATCAGAAAGTTTAGGTCAAGAGCTTCGATTTGCTAAAAGAATCAACTAAAACGGAGCTACGGAACTCAAGTTATGATCAAACGAAGTTTGAATTCAAATCTGATCTAATTCAAAATTAAAAATTTCAAAAAACATGTTTGAGCTGGATTAATGGATAGAGGAGATCAAGATGAAGAAGTGGGCGTTGGTTTCGTTGGATTTGGACTAACGAGTAAAAAGTAGTGAGGGTTTGAAGATTAGGGACTAACCTATAAATAAAATCATCATAGATGGGTCCCTGGCCAAAAATGAAAAGAAAAAGAAAATAAACTAAAAAGTGAACGTTCGTTACCGAACACTAACTAACGAATTTTCTCACTGCAAATTGGTAAACAACGAGTGTTCGCTATTTAACAGGTACCGGTTCGGAAATAAAAAAACGACTGGATCTAATCCTAGCCGTCTATCCTAGCTCGAACGGACGAGGGCGACCGGTGGCTTACCACGGCGGCGGGTCGTCGGCGGCGAGGAAGAACGCCGGCGGCAGCGTCGGGTCCGAACAGCGAGGCGACTCTGGTGGTCGTCGAGGCCGGCAAAGGGGTTGGGGAGAGGCGGCGCAGTGCAGCGGAGTCGATGGTGGCGACGGCGGTGGTCGTCGGCGGCGAGAGTGGCGGCTTCGGGCGGCGGAGCTTGGCGGATCTCGCCGGTGGCGACGAGGCGCGAGATGCGAGGCGAGGGAAGAGAAGAGGGGACCGGGGCCGGCCTTATAAAGGAGGGGCGACGGTGGCGTGGAGGGGGGGCAAGGGAGAGGCGGCGAGGAGGAGTCCGCGGCGGGGACGGCTCGGACGCCGAGGCGGCGGCGGCGTCGTGCAGGCATCGGCCTCATGCGCGAGATCAAGGACGGCGTGGCTGGGCTGGGCTTGGCGTGGCCCAGTTGGCCCGGGGAATTTTTTTACAGCGCCAAGAAAGAAAAGAAAAACCTTAAATAAAAAAAACTATAGGCATATAATATAGCAAAAAATTTAGAAAAATATTTCCTACAAGTTGAACATTTTTCTAGAGTCAAATAAAATCCACACAAATTGAGATAATTCAAAGAGTGCTACTCGTCTAATAAAATCCAATAAAAATCATTTTAAAAATACCAAAATGATTTCAAATTTATTTTCTCCAATTTTCTATTATAGGGAATCATGTTACCCTATTTTCCATATATTTTATTTTTGGAGAAAAATAATTTGAATAAAACCCCAAATAACTCCAAATTGAAAATAATTTCAAAAGGATTTTAATATGATCCTTTTAAACTTCCAACTCATATTTCACCTGTTTTGAAGAAGTCATTTTATCTTCTCTCATGAAAATCATTGAGTTGCACGAAGTTTATGAGTTGAAATAGCTGAAATGAAATTCAAACATTTTCAAATACCCTTTCATTGCATTAAATGGAAGAAGTCATATCATCTTCGCTCAAGGGTTTTGTATTTGCAAAGAATTTGAATTCATGGAGATTAGAAAGGAAAGATGAAAGTTTTGGAAAGTCCTTTTATTCCCTCTCATTTAACTTTCAGAAGTTTTGAATATCACTCACTTTCAGTCAATCAATCACACAACAATCAATAAAATCTATCTATTTATTATAACATTCCAAAATTTAGAATTTTGGGATGTTACACCCTCGGGAGAGCGACTCCCAAGGGAAAATAGGTGGTGGTGAGGAAAATGGTAAAACCAAGGTTGGGCCTTGCTGGAGGAGTTTTATTCAAAGCGAACTGTCAAGGGGTCCCCATAACACCCAACCGCGTAAGGAACACAAAATCCAGGAACATAACACCGGTATGACAGAAACTAGGGTGGCAAGTGTGGAACAAAACACCAGGCATAAGGCCGAGCCTTCCACCCTTTACCAATTATATATATATGCATTAATTAAATAAGAGATAATAATGATATCCCAACAAAAACCATGTTCCAACATGGAACAAACTTCAACTTCACCTGCAACTAGAAATGCTATAAGAGGGGCTGAGCAAAGCGGTAACATAGCCAAACAACGGTTTGCTAGGAAAGGAGGTTTAGAGGCTTGACATGAAAATATGGGAGGCATGAAATAGCAAGTGGTAGGTATCGCGGCATAGCAATAGAGCGAACAACTAGCAAGGAAAGATAGAAGTGAATTCGAGGGTATGGTAATCTTGCCTGAGATCCCGCAAGGAAGAAGAACGAGTCCATGAAGAAGACAAACGGGTGAAGTCGAACGAATCCTCACAAACGCGACATTATCGGAACTAACCCTAAGAAGCAACATCGGAAAGGAGAAAACAACATAGTAAACAGCCAATACATAAGCATGGCATGATGCACAACCAAGTATGATGCATGTCCGGTTTAATGAGGCATGGCATGGCAATATGCACAAACAATCCTACAAATTAATTCAAGCTCAATATGCAATGAGTTGCATTTTGACGGAACACCACATTCAAGTTATTTAGTTCGATCTCGTTTATGTACCCAACAATATTAAATGTTGATTAACATGGCAAGAGGTGAAGCAAATGAAAACTACCTATCTAGGCAAGTTTAAATGAGGCCGGAACAACAAACAACAAGTCCGGAGAAATCCTCATGAGCATATATTAGATTTGGTACTGTTCTGCCCTAATGCATATTTTAGAGTAGTTAAACATGCAAAGTAATGCCACCATGTTAAACGAGGCAATTTTCTACCCCATTTACATATAAATATTATTTAAATCCGAGCTACGATTAATTAGTTATGAATTAAATCATTTTAGCATGTTATTTAAGAAAATTAAAGCAAACAACATATTAAACATGTCAAACACGATTGAAAGTTGGATATTATTAAACTAGATGAAATTCTAGTCATATTTCATATATAAAGTTTTTACATGTGATGCATAGTTTGTGAGATATTAAATGTATGAACATGAGGGTCTTTTCTGTAAACTTACATCTCTGGATAAATAGGAAAAACCTCCAAAACTGAAGAAAAAACGTAATGGGCTGAATCATAGACTGGCCCAACAATGCACAGGAGCGGGGCACGTCCTCACCTCGTTGGGCCGGATCTGGCCAGCGGTTGGGCCTCAGTGCGCGGCTCCGGTCAACGCGGACGAATCGAAATCGAGCGAGCGGAGGCAGGGGCGTCCTCCTCCCTGTTCGAAAGAAGCAGAGGCAGGGCAGGGCCTTGACGCGGATCCAGTGCAGAGGTAGCCTGAGGCGATCAACGAGGAGGACGAGAGGAGGCGCGCACGGGAGGGGCGCCATGGGCGGCATGCTCCTGCAGAACGGCGGCGAGAGGGTGCAGCGGCTGCTGCTGTTGCTTGCCTCATGGAGGAACTCCGGCGAGGTTCGACGAGGAGGTCCGGGCGCGAGGAGAAGAATAGGACGGCAGGGAAGAGGCCGGAACAGAGTGGAACACGGCGCTGGGACTTGGCGGGGCGACGGCTTCCTGGGACTTGGGCGGCTCGAAGAAGAGGAAGCAGAGTCTTCGCGGGCGCGTGCTGGGACTTGCAGCGGCGGGCGCGTTCTCCGGCAGCTCAAGGTGAAGGTGGTCGGCAGCGGCTTCGTCCAGTGAAGAAGGCGACGGGAAAGGGGAGCTGCGCGGCTACATGCAGCTGGCGGCGGAGCACTTCCTCTGCGGGGCTCCGGTGGCGCGGCCGGGCATGTGCGAGGAGGCACGGGGTTGCGGATCCGAACTGCGGGGGTCCTACGGGTCCTTGCTCCGGCTTGCAGAAGAACGAGCGGCGCCATGTCCCTGGGGCGTGCTGATGCTCGCCGGCGGTGACGAGCGCAAGCCCTTGGGCTTCCTGCGAGACGGGACAGAGACAAGAGAGGGATGAGATATAGAGAGCAGGAAAAACGGAGGAAGGAGAGGGCGTGATGGGGCTCATCTGCTCGTGCTCCGATCCAGAACAAGCAGGAAGGAAGAGGAGGGTTGGATCGAGGGGAGGCCTCAGGTTGGTGGGGAGAGATCGATAGGATTTTCTTGGATCGGGGGTTTGATGCTGGTAGGTGGGGATGGACACCGAGGGGAAAATGACTGGCGGCGGCTTGATGGGACAAACTCCCTAGAAGTTAGGGTTTGACCTAAATTAGACTAGGTAGTCTATATATATATAGGAAAGAGGGGAGTTTTGATCATCTGATTGAAATCCGACGGTCGGGGATAAATAGGCTAAGGAGTCCAATAAATAAAATGATGATATTTTGGGGGTGTTAGGGGATGATCCGGATCCAACGGTGACGACTGCCTGGGTCAGGTTCGGGTAAGTTTCGGACACGCGCGAGGGGTCGATGCACTGTGCAAAGAGGGGTAGGCTAGGCCTAGGCTGTGTAGGAGAGGTCTCAGGCTGATAAGAGAGACGGAAATGCAGCCCGGCCAGGTATTCGGAGACCGAAAACGTCCGATGTTTGACCGGCTATATTGCCGCTATAGTTATTCGTTGGGGCATCAAACGGACTCCGAAAGCGATGAAACTTGGCAGGTGGCCTATCTACACTAAAACAACACCGCATGCCAACTTTCATCCCATTCCGAGAACATTTCCCGGCCACTTATAAAATACTATTTCGGACATGCCGCGAGCGCGTGCGAGTGTGACTGGACTCAGAACGGACAACGGACGGAACTGGGGGAACCCGTACGAATGCAAGTTTTGAAAACATGATGATTCAATCCACATGATGACATGACAAGATGCAACACGCAAGCGAATGACATGGCAACGACATCGAATAACTGGAAGACACCTGGCACATCGGTCTCAGGGCGTCACAATATCGAAGATTAACTCCTCGCTTCGGAAGTTGTCCGGAGATTCGAAGAAAACCTCTAGTGTGATTGAGCCCGTACAGCGGGCCTCTACACCTGTTATGACTCCTTTGAAGGTAGTCCTGATGGGCTTGATCCGTGATGGGTTAATGCCCATTTTTCGCGTTGTATCCGATAGAGCACATTGAGGCTGCTACCTCCGTCCATAAGGACGCGAGTCAGGTGTAACCCATCAATTATTGGGTCTAGGACCAGTGCGGCTGAGCCACCGTGATGGATACTAGTCGGATGATGCCAGCGATCAAAAGTGATCGGGCATGACGATCATGGATTAAATTTTGGGGTGACTGGCTCTATCGCGTAGACGTCCCTGAGCGCACACATGCGCTCCCTCTTGGGGATGTGGGTAGCGTATATCATGTTCACTGTTTTGACCTGAGGGTGAAACTTCTTTTGCCTCCCTGTGTTCGGTTGCCGGGGCTCTTCGTCATCGTCCTTGCTTTGCGATCCCTTTTCCTTGTTCTCGGCGTTTAATTTGTCGGCCTGTTTAAAAACCGAGCAATCTCTATTTGTATGATTGGGTGGTTTGTCCGGGGTGCCATGAATCTGGCACGGACGATCAAGTATGCGGTCCAAGCTGGATGGGCCTGAATTTTTCTTTGGAGCTGCTTCTTCCGCTGACCGGACTTAGAGCCACTGAATCCGGCATTGACCATTGTATCCTCGGTGTTGTCACTGTTGTTTCGACGCTTGTATCTGTTGCGTCGAGACTTGTCTTTGCTATTTTTAACTTCAGGGGTGCTGGCGTTGGTTGCATTGTTTTTGCTACGGGCCAACCAACTGTCCTCGCCCGCACAAAAGCGGGTCATGAGTGTCGTGAGGGCCTCCATGGATTTTGGCTTTTCTTGGCCGAGGTGGTGAGCGAGCCATTCATCGCGGATGCTGTGTTTGAAGGCTGCCAGGGCTTCGGCATCCGGACAATCGACGATTTGGTTCTTTTTAGTTAGGAACCTAGTCCAGAATTTCCTGGCGGACTCTCCGGGCTGTTGAACTATATGGCTTAAGTCATCAGCGTCCGGAGGTCGAACATATGTACCTTGGAAGTTATCGAGGAAGGCTTCTTCCAAGTCCTCCCAGCTGCCCATGGAATTTTCAGGCCGACTGTTGAGCCAATGCCGAGCTGGCCCCTTGAGTTTTAAAGGGAGGTATTTGATGGTGTGGAGGTCATGGCCGCGGGCCATATGAATGTGGAGAATGAAGTCTTCAATACACACCGCGGGGTCCGTGGTTCCATCGTTTGATTCTATATTCATGGGTTTGGACCCTTCTGGGAATTCATGATCCATGACCTCATCAGTGAAGCAATGAGGGTGTGCAGCGCCTTTATATCAGGCCGTATCGCGACGTAGCTCTAATGGAGTGCATCTGCGGTTTTCAGCCCGCGCATGACTAAGTTTGTCACATCCGAATAGGTGGCTGTCGTTGCGTGTCGAGGCACGTCCTCGCGATCCGCAGATTGATCTGGTATGTCCTGCTTTATTGTTTAGGTTTTGCCGGAGGTCATATGTATGGCCGTGGGCTAATTTACCTCTACCTGTGCGATGAGGCGGGGCGGGATGGTGTTCGGCGTTAGTTGCCGTTTTGTCCCGACCACGTGGTAGTCGGTCAGCCGCATTGTACGATGGCGGTATGTATTCTGGTGCTTCCTCGTCAAACTGAGGTAGCACTTTGCGCTTTGGGTAGCTTTTTGGTTGGGCGCCTGAGGCCGTATTCGTTGGGTGCTAGGACATCGGTCCATTATCATTGAGTAGATCCTGGTCAGCTTGAAGCTGCTGGTGCTTCTTTTTCAGGCTCCTTCTAGTGGCTATTAGTTGGCGCTTGAAGAGCTCCTGCTCAAGAGGTTCCTCAGGCACGATGAAATCGTTGGTGCTGAGGCTCACCTCATCCTCGGAGGGCGGAAGATAAATTTCGTCCTCTGAGTCTTCATGCGTGGCCTGTTTACCAGGGATAACATGCCCATCTTCCCATTCATCTTGTTCATTAGTTGTTTCAACGGGGTCTTCGTCATCTTCGGCACCTTCTGGAGTGTTATCTTCTCTTATGCCGGTGTTGCTGTCTTTACTGCGGCATGACTTAGAGCGGCGTCGCTGACACTGACGCTTGGATTGTATTTCAGAAGGTTTATCCTCAGCAGGATCTTCCTTGTCATCGCCGCTGTTCTCCATTGGTGCATCCACCACGAGGAAGTGGCCGTCCAGCGTCCGGTGAGCGGCGGGTTCTAGGCCTCTTCTTCTCCGGCATCGTCGTCCATACCGTCGATGTCCTCAAAGTCGTAATCAAGTGTGTTGGTCAAATCCTCGACCGTGGCTATGAAGTGGGTGGCTGGTGGGAAGAAAAATTCTCCACCATCAACCCCTAGTTTGGACCGGTTAGAGTTCGGCTGTGAGTCCTCCGTCAAGGACATGTTTTTCAATGAGTTTAGCATGTCGCTGATAGAGGCTAAGGTGTCCCGAAGTTTCGATGAGATGGTGGCTATCATTTTCTGTGGGAGTCGACCTTGACGATCCGACTACGAACGTGCGATACGTCGCGCCTTAGCAATCGCTAAACCAACTTCCAAGGGTTATTGACCACGCCGGAGCACGATCAACCTGACCACGAGGGTCTGTTTCCTGCGAGCAAACGAAGAACAAGCAAGAAACTGAGATTGCAATCGGGATATTGCGAATATAAGATGAAATTTTTATTGATCAAGGTGGGGTTCTATGACGTCTTGGTCTGGTCGTTGGACACAAACAAAGTACGCGAAGTTGTAGGCAAAGGCGAACTTTTAATCTAAACAAAACCCAAAGTCTAAACTACGCCGTAAGGGCTGTATATATGGAGGAAGAGGGGGAAATTTCGTGGCCCTTGAGGGTGGGGTCCGAAACCAACCCTAACTCTTGTTTCCCCACACATACGGACTCTAAAAATAGCCTATACTTAAGTATTTCGAAATTACATGGGCCTGGCCCATTAATAAGGTGACGCAGCACCTAGAATAGCCTATGGACGAATATTATGAAGTGGCATCTTGTATATTTCGTCCAAGGCTTCATGCACTCCTTATGGCGGCTTCAAAGTCCTGAAATCATCACTTGTAACTCCGTTCTTGATCCCCTTGCACATGCCATCAACTCCATGCGTGTTCTTGCTCCAATGTTCATCCTTCTCCAAGCTAGGCCCTTCATTTGTAAGCAAAACAAATGTATCCAACTTAGGCAGCATTATATTCACATGAACATTAGAATGGTTACCAAGAAACGAAAGTACCTGATAATTCAATTGGCGTGCGCGAGCTCTAGTAATTGGTCCAGTATGTACAGCAGCAGGGGTTGTGGGTGTAACAATGGTATTGATGTCCTCATCATCCTCCCCTTCTTGAAATGAAGTCGTCCTCGACGGAAGCGCATCTTCCTCACCCAAATAAGGCTTCAAATCTGCAATGTTAAAAGTGGGACTAACCCCAAAATCTACAGGTAGCTCAAGTTTATATGCATTATCATTTATTTTCTCTAACACCTTAAAAGGACCATCAGCACGTGGCATTAGCTTTGATTTGCGCAGATTAGGAAATCTATCTTTACGCAAATGTAACCAAACAAGATCTCCAGGCGCAAACACAACATGTTTTCTACCCTTATCTCCAGCAAGTTTATATTTAGCATTCATACGCTCAATGTTTTCCTTAGTTAACTCATGCATTTTTAAAATCAATTCAGAACGTTCTTTAGCATCAAAATTAATCTTCTCTGAAGATGGAAGAGGCAACAAATCAATAGGTGCACGAGGTAGGAAACCATACACAATTTCAAAAGGGCACATCTTAGTAGTAGAATGCAATGAACGATTATAAGCAAATTCAATATGAGGCAAGCATTCTTCCCACATTTTCTTGTTATTCTTCAAAACAGCCCTAAGCATAGTAGACAATGTTCTATTGACTACTTCAGTTTGTCCATCAGTTTGGGGGTGACAAGTAGTACTAAAAAGCAGCTTAGTCCCCAACTTAGCCCATAAACATCTCCAAAATTGGCTAAGAAATTTAGTATCACGATCTGAAACAATAGTATTTGGCACACCATGTAAGCGAATAATTTCACGAAAGAACAAATCAGCAACATTAACAGCATCATCGCTTTTATGACATGGTATAAAGTGTGCCATTTTCGAGAACTATCCACGACAACAAATATGCTATCCCTCCCCTTCTTTGTTCGAGGTAAACCTAAAACAAAGTCCATAGATATATCCTCCCAAGGAACACTAGGTACAGGCAAAGGCATATATAAACCATGAGGATTGAGTCGTGACTTAGCTCTTTGACATGTAGTGCAGCGAGCAACAAAACGCTCAACATCCCGTCTCATCTTTGGCCAAAAGAAATGTGTAGCAAGTATATCCTCCGTCTTCTTGACGCCAAAGTGTCCCATTAATCCTCCTCCATGCGCCTCCTGTAACAACAAAAGACGAACGGAGCTAGCTGGAATGCATAGCTTGTTAGCACGAAACACAAATCCATCGTTAAGAACGAACTTGTTCCAAGTTCTCCCTTCCTTACAATTCTGCAATACATCTTTAAATTCAGCATCATGAACATATTGATCTTTGATGGTCTCCAAACCAAATATTTTAAAGTCAAGTTGTGAAAGCATAGTATAACGACGAGACAAGGCATCAGCAATAACATTTTCTTTACCCTTCTTGTGTTTAATGACATAAGGGAAAGTGTCAATGAATTCAACCCATTTAGCATGTCTACGGTTCAGTTTTGCTTGACTTTTAATGTGTTTCAAAGATTCATGATCAGAATGTATAACAAATTCCTTGGGCCATAAATAATGTTGCCATGTTTCTAAGGTCCGAACAAGAGCATATAATTCTTTATCATAAGTAGAATAGTTCAGACTAGGCCCACTCAATTTTTCAGAAAAGTATGCAATAGGTTTTCCATCTTGTAATAACACACCTCCTAATCCAATTCCACTAGCATCACATTCAAGCTCAAAAGTCTTATTGAAATTAGGAAGTTGGAGTAAAGGAGCATGTGTCAACTTATCTTTCAATACCGTGAAGGCTTCTTCCTGTGCGGTACCCCAAACAAAAGGCACATCCTTCTTTGTAAGCTCGTTGAGAGGTGCAGCAATGGTGCTGAAATCTCTCACAAAACGCCTATAGAAACCAGCGAGGCCAAGGAAACTCCTCACTTGTGTGACCGTGTTGGGCTGCGGCCAACTATCAATAGCTTCAATCTTGGCTTTATCAACTTCAATTCCCTGTGGAGTAACAACATAGCCAAGAAAAGATACTCGGTCGGTGCAAAAGGTGCACTTTCCAAGGTTTCCAAACAAACGTGCATCACGTAGAGCAATAAAAACAACATGTAAATGTTCCAAATGTTCCTCCAAAGATTTTCTATAAATCAATATGTCATCAAAGTAAACTACCACAAATCGTCCAATGAAAGCACGTAAAACTTCGTTCATTAACCTCATGAAAGAACTAGGTGCATTAGTTAACCCAAAAGGCATGACTAACCACTCATATAATCCAAACATAGTTTTAAATGCTGTTTTCCATTCATCACCCAACTTCATACGAATTTGATGGTATCCACTACGCAAATCAACTTTGGAGAATATTGTAGAGTCACTCAATTCATCAAGCATATCATCTAGCCTAGGAATAGGATGACGATAACGAATAGTAATATTATTAATGCCTCTACAATCAACGCACATACGCGACGTACCATCCTTTTTCGGCACTAAAATGATAGGAACAGCACGAGGACTAAGGGATTCGCGTATATAACCTTTGTCGAGCAGTTCTTGTACTTGACGCATAATCTCCTTCGTCTCCTCTGGATTGGTACGGTATGGTGCACGGTTGGGCAGCGAAGCACCGGGAATTAAGTCAATTTGATGCTCAATCCCTCGAATAGGTGGTAATCCCGGTGGCACGTCTTGTGGAAAGACGTCAGCGAACTCCTGCAAAATGTTAGTGACAGCAGGGGGCAAAGAGGAAGGCACGTCCTCGAATGAAAATAATGCCTCTTTGCACACAAAAGCATAGCAAACAGATTTGCTAAAATCTAGCTCATCAATATCAGATTTGGTGGCAAGTAAACATGCACTTTTCAATTTAATTTCAGAAACAACAGTAGATGGTTTATTATTAGGCTTCATTTGGTGCTCAAATTCTTTTGCCACAATCTGATTTTCACTCTTATTTGTCTCCTGTTTTGCTTTATTAGCTCTATTAATATCATCTTTCAAAATGGAATCAGGAGTCATAGGAAGCAAAGTAATATTTTTATCGTTATGAACAAGAGTATACTGATTGTTTCTACCATGGTGTACAGAATTTTTATCAAATTGCCATGGTCTACCAAGTAATAAGGAACATGCTTGCATAGGTACCACATCACACTCAACATAATCAGCATATGTAGAGATACTAAAATGCACACGAACAGTACGTGTTACCTTAACCTTGCCGCTGTTGTTGAACCATTGGATGTAGTAAGGATGTGGATGTGGTCTTGTGGTGAGAGATAGCTTCTCCACCATCTCCATGCTAGCCAAGTTATTGCAGCTCCCTCCATCTATGATCACGCGAACAGAACGTTCCTTCACAACTCCCTTTGTATGGAACAAATTATGCCTCTGATTTTGCTCAGCTTGTGTAACCTCCACACTCAAAACACGTTGAGAAACTAAACATTCATACCTGTCAGCATCTTCAGGAGCCATGTATTGCGTCTCATGATCAGAATTGTCTCCACCGTGTTCTTCACGTGTAATAAGAGCCAAAGTCTCCTCATCATAGTCACTAGTGGACTCATACCCACCATCCTCAGTAACAATCATCACACGCTTAGATGGGCATTCTCTCGCATAATGACCTCCACCCTTGCAACGTCGACAAATAATATCATGTGTTTGCCCTGTTGATGCCATGGATGAAGAAGAGCTCTTTGCAGGCCCAGAAGGTGTGCTCTTGGCAGATAGTGGTGATTGTGCCTGCTTTATTGTATCACGGTTGGAGGTGGCAGCCGACGGAGGCGCCGGTGTAGCAGAACGTGTGGATGTAGATGATGCACGTGGTGTCCATGATGAAGGTCGACCTGCAGAAAAGTTAGTCCGCGCCAATGCCTGTCGATCCTGCACTTCACGTTCAGCTTTACAAGCAAGATGGAATAAACGAGTGATATTAGTATACTCCTTATACTCTAGAATCGTCTGAATCTCTCTATTTAATCCACCCATAAAACGTGCAAGCATAGCTTCATTCTCCTCAACAATACCACATCTAATCATGCCAGTTTGTAATTCCTGATAATATTCTTCTACAGAATTTTTTCCCTGTCTTAAGCGCTGCAATTTTTGAAGTAATTCACGTTGATAATATGGTGGAACCCAACGAGTACGCATAGCAGTTTTCAAAGCAGCCCAAGTAGCCGGAATAGGATATAATCTACAATGCTTAGACCACCAAACACATGCAAAACTAGTGAAAGCACAAACAGCAGCAGGAACACGTCTCTCCTCGGGATATTGTAAACATGTAAATCGTTGTTCAGTTTCTAACTCCCAAGTAAGATATATATCAGGAACATATCTACCATCAAATGGTGGAATATTCAATTTTAGTTTAGGGAGATGGTCATGATCTCGTACCTGAGGGTGAGCCCTACCATTGCCATTATTTGCATGTGGACGACCTGGTGGTTGCTGTGCTGGTGGTGGCACGTAGTTATGATTTTGATCAACCTCATCCTCATAATCTCCCACATAATCATCCTCCTCCACATCAGCAGTAGGAGCCACAGAAGTATCAACAGCAGCACCAGCAGTTTGGCCTAACTGAAGAGGGACACGGCTCGCTCGGCGGAGGGCTGTTTCCCGACGTGGAGGTAGTCGGTGTTGTTGCTGTTGTTGCAGAGGTGCGGCAGGAGCAGCCGGTGGTGGTGGTGGAAAACGCGAAAGCAATTCAGCAAACTTGTTATCGAGCTTTGTTTCAAACGTCTTCTCCATGCCATCTATCTTCTCCATGGCCTCTTCAAATCTGTTTATCACATCTTGCACCTGTACACTCATCATTTGCTGAAACGTATCATGAAGCTCCTTGTTCGTCAAGTTCTCCCAGTCAGTCTCGTCGGCTTGTGATCCTGGCATGGTTAGCAGCAATAGAAACACACAAAAAGATGATCCTACAGACTACTAACAAGTGGTGGTGGTGGCGGGTGTCACAAATCCGTCAAGCAAATCTCAAATTCTTACCAGTTCTTACCCAGCAGCAGGCGGTGATCGGCAACCGTTGTAGTCAAAACTCTCAAAAGCTTGGATAGAGCGATTGCCAGGGAGAGTCAAATGCACGACGTAGATGTATGTGGAGCTGGGAAGGCTTATAGTATGGTAGCAAAAAGGGTCAGCAATAATCAATTCAGAGATGCAAAGTTGAATAAACGCTCAACGACGGTACTGTGCTGGTCCTAGGCTAGACCGTGCTAGAGACGCGAGCCTAGAACACTAACAAAATCACGGCGCTGCACGTAAATAAGGGAAAAGCACACTCTGGAACTCTTTTTTTCGCTCTTTTTTTGCGCTCCTCTTTTTTTTTGCGCTCCTTTTTTTTGCGCTCCTCTTTTTTTGCGAAAAATCACTATAATGGCGAGTGTCTCAAAACTCTTCCCTCGTCAAACTGATAGGATGGGCACGAAATTTTTTTTTCACTTTTTTTCGGAAATCAGGGCAGCGACGACGAAAAAGTGCGACAAAAAATCATTATGATGGCACGTGGCTCAAAAGACTCAGAAAAGCCTAAAAATAGGATAGGGAAAAAAATTGCCCATGAAAATTTTGGCCTAAAAACTGCCCGGGGGTCTCCAGACTCTTTTTTTTTCGAGACCTACGCAGGCAAGGAAACACGAATCAGAATTTCGATTGATCTCAAGAACAAACCTAATATGAGAAGAACTCGGATTGGTGGTGGATATATGGTTGTGGTATATGGCAGCAGTGGTGGTATATGGTAGCGGTGGTGGTATATGGATACGGATTGGTGGTGGTATATGGATATGGATTCAGAGCGGTGGCGGATAAGCAAAAGTGGTAGATGACAAGGCGATGATGATGGTGCGGCGGTGGCGTGACAACTTATGACCAGAACTCGAAACTCTAAAAGACTAGACTCTAAGACCAGCAACTTGACACGACGATGCAACCGCAAATTCAACAAAGCAAAAACCCTAAAAAGATTATGCAAAGGCTCAGATTGGTTCGGATATGATGAACTAACCCTAATTTTTTTCTGGCTTTTTCGTGGACTGTAGGTATGAAGAACAGACTCGATCTAATCTATGAAAAACTGTAAAATCTCACCGAGCAACCTGGAAATCTGATACCACTTGATAGAGGCTAAGGTGTCCCGAAGTTTCGATGAGATGGTGGCTATCATTTTCTGTGGGAGTCGACCTTGAAGATCCGACTACGAACGTGCGAGACGTCGCGCCTTAGCAATCGCTAAACCAACTTCTGAGGGTTATTGACCACGCCGGAGCACGATCAACCTGACCACGAGGGTCTGTTTCCTACGAGCAAACGAAGAACAAGCAAGAAACTGAGATTGCAATCGGGATATTGTGAATATAAGATGAAAGCTTTATTGATCAAGGTGGGGTTCTGTGACGTCTTGGTCTGGTCGTTGGACACAAACGAAGTACGCGAAGTTGCAGCTATGGCGAACTTTTAATCTAAACAAAACCCAAAGTCTAAACTACGCCGTAAGGGCTGTATATATGGAGGAAGAGGGGGAAATTTCGTGGCCCTTGAGGGTGGGGTCCGAAACCAACCCTAACTCTTGTTTCCCCACACATACGGACTCTAAAAATAGCCTATACTTAAGTATTTCGAAATTACATGGGCCTGGCCCATTAATAAGGTGACGCAGCACCTAGAATAGCCTATGGACGAATATTATGAAGTGGCATCTTGTATATTTCGTCCAAGGCTTCATGCACTCCTTATGGCGGCTTCAAAGTCCTGAAATCATCACTTGTAACTCCGTTCTTGATCCCCTTGCACATGCCATCAACTCCATGCGTGTTC
This sequence comes from Triticum urartu, assembly GCF_003073215.2. NCBI lineage: Eukaryota > Viridiplantae > Streptophyta > Magnoliopsida > Poales > Poaceae > Triticum > Triticum urartu. The sequence continues at coordinate 375,292,430 of NC_053023.1, read as the reverse complement.
TTGCTCCAATGTTCATCCTTCTCCAAGCTAGGCCCTTCATTTGTAAGCAAAACAAATGTATCCAATTTAGGCAGCATCATAATCTCATGAACATTAGAATCATTACCAAGAAACGAAAGTACCTGGTAATTTAATTGGCGTGCGCGAGCTCTAGTAATTGGTCCAGTATATGTAACAGTAGGGGCTGTGGGTGTAACAATGGTATTGATGTCATCAAGTTCGGCTGTCCTGCGGGCCACATGGTCTTACCCGGAGACGAGTCCGGAGTTCCGTGGCACAGGTATCGTATGAGATCAAGTCTATGTGCGGCTCCAATGCCGGGGAATCTGTGGCCTCCGTGGCGGGGTTGAGCCTTCGTCCTTGGATGGCGCAGTCTGCTCCGGATCTAAGGCCAGAGCGGTTACGGGAGCTGTCTCCTGGATGCAGTCCGATGACAGATTTAGGCCATGTCTCTCGGGTGACCAGGAGTGGTAGCCGCGGTCTCGAATCCGGCGAAGATCAAGTCTCCACGGATGTCCGCAACGTAGTTCAAGCTCCCAAATCTGACCTGATGGCCAGGGGCGTAGCTTTCGATCTGCTCCAGATGGCCAAACGAATTGGCCCGCAGTGCGAAGCCGCCGAACACAAAGATTTCCGGGGAGGAAAGTTTCTCCTTGGACAGTCGCATTATTGATGATTGAAGGGGCCATCAAACCTTTTAGCGACACATGGAACTCTGTGTGGAATTCGTAGTGCTTTAGATCGGAATCGACCATGATCCTCGCACACGCCAAGTCATGGGTGATGCATAGCACAGCAGAGGAGGAGAGGTGATTTACGTACCCTTGTGAGATCGCACTGGGGAGCGTTAACTTTGGCGTGATGTAGTGTGACGTCTCGACGGCCGAGCTCAAAGCACCGAATACGGACCTCGAAGTTTTAGCCGGTTAGCTCCGAATGCGATCAGATCCGAGTCGCAAGTGTCCGAGGCTAAGAGTCAACGTCAGTTCGTGTGTCTAGAGGTGCCCCCCTGCCCGTATATAAAGGAGCGAAGGGAGGGAGGCGGCCGCTAGGAGAAGGGGCGCCGCCAGGAGCCTCTCCCACCGGGAGTAGGACTCCTCCTTCCTTGTGGAGTAGGAGAAGGAAAGAGGGGGAGAGGAAGAAGGAAAAGGGGGCTGCGCCCCTTGTCCAATTCGGACCAGAGGGGGGGCGCAGCTCCTTCCTTTTGGCCTCTCTCCTCTATTCCCGTATGGCCCAATAAGGCCCATATACTCCCCGGCGAATTCCCGTAACTCTCCGGTACTCCGAAAAATACCCGAATCACTCGGAACCTTTCCGATGTCCGAATATAGTCGTCCAATATATCGATCTTTACGTCTCGACCATTTCGAGACTCCTCGTCATGTCCCGCTCTCATCCGGGACTCCGAACTCCTTCGGTACATCAAAACTCATAAACTCATAATATAACTGTCATCGAAACCTTAAGCGTGCGGACCCTACGGGTTCGAGAACAATGTAGACATGACCGAGACACGTCTCCGGTCAATAACCAATAGCGGAACCTGGATGCCATATTGGCTCCTACATATTCTACGAAGATCTTTATCGGTCAGACCGCATAACAATATACGTTGTTCCCTTTGTCATCGGTATGTTACTTGCCCGAGATTCGATCGTCGGTATCAATACCTAGTTCAATCTCGTTACCGGCAAGTCTCTTTACTCGTTCCGTAAATACATCATCCACAAAAACTCATTAGTTGCATTGCTTGCAAGGCTTATAGTGATGTGCATTACCGAGAGGGCCCAGAGATACCTCTCCGACAATCGGAGTGACAAATCCTAATCTCGATCTATGCCAACTCAACAAGTACCTTTGGAGACACCTGTAGAGCTCCTTTATAATCACCCAGTTACGTTGTGACGTTTGGTAGCACACAAAGTGTTCCTCCGGCAAACGGGAGTTGCATAATCTCATAGTCATAGGAACATGTATAAGTCATGAAGAAAGCAATAGCAACATACTAAACGATCGGGTGCTAAGCTAATGGAATGGGTCATGTCAATCACATCATTCTCCTAATGATGTGATCCCATTAATCAAATAACAACTCTTTTGTTTATGGTTAGGAAACATAACCATCTTCGATTAACGAGCTAGTCAAGTAGAGGCATACTAGTGACACTCTGTTTGTCTATGTATTCACACATGTATTATGTTTCTGGTTAATACAGTTCTAGCATGAATAATAAACATTTATCATGATATAAGGAAATAAATAATAACTTTATTATTGCCTCTAGGGCATATTTCCTTCAGTCTCCCACCTGCACTAGAGTCAATAATCTAGATCACATTGCCATGTGATTTAACATCAATAGTTCACATCTTTATGTGATTGGTTCACATCTCCATGTGACTAACACCCAAAGGGTTTACTAGATTCAATAATCTAGTTCACATCGCTATGTGATTAAGACCCAAAAAGTGATCATATTTTGCTTGTGAGAGAAGTTTAGTCAACGGGTCTGCCACATTCAGATCCGTATGTATTAAATTTCTATGTCAACAATGCTCTGCACAGAGCTAGTCTAGCTAATTGCTCCCACTTTCAATATGTATCTAGATTGAGACTTAGAGTCATCTGGATTAGTGTCAAAACTTGCATCGACGTAACTTTTTACGATGAACCTTTTGTCACCTCCATAATTGAGAAATATTTCCTTATTCCACTAAGGATAATTTTGACTAATGTCCAGTGATCTACTCTTAGATCATTATTGTACTCCCTTGCTTAACAGAGTGTAGGGTATACAATAGATTTGGTACACATCATGGTATACTTTATAGAACCTATGGCTGAGGCATAGGGAATGACTTTCATTCTCTTTCTATGTTCTGCCGTAGTCGGGCTTTGAGTCTTACTCAATTTCATACCTTGTAACATAGCCAAGAACTCTTTCTTTGACTGTTCCATTTTTGAACTACTTCAAAATATTGTCAAGGTATGTACTCATTGAAAAAACTTATCAAGCGTCTTGATCTATCTCTATAGATTTTGATGCTTAATATGTAAGCAGCTTCACCGAGGTCTTTCTTTGAAAAACTTCTTTAAGAACACTCCTTTATGCTTTGCAGATTAATTCTACATTATTTCCGATCAACAATATGTCATTCACATATACTTATCAGAAATGCTGTAGTGCTCCCACTCACTTTCTTGTAAATACAGGCTTCATCGCAAGTCTGTATAAAACTATATGCTTTGATCAACTTATCAAAGCGTATATTCCAACTCTGAGATGCTTGCACCAGTCCATAGATGGATCGCTGGAGCTTGCATATTTTGTTAGCACCTTTAGGATTGACAAAACCTTCTGGTTGTATCATATACAACTCTTCTTTAATAAATCCATTAAGGAATGCAGTTTTGTTTATCCATTTGCCAGATTTCATAAAATGCGGCAATTGCTAACATGATTCGGATAGACTTAAGCATAGATACGAGTGAGAAACTCTCATCATAGTCAACACCTTGAACTTGTCGAAAACCTTTTGCGACAATTCTAGCTTTGTAGATAGTAACACTACTATCAGCGTCCGTCTTCCTCTTGAAGATCCATTTATTCTCAATTGCTTGCCGATCAGTGGGCAAGTCAACCAAAGTCCATACTTTGTTCTCATACATGGATCCTATCTCAGATTTCATGGCTTCAAGCCATTTTGCAGAATCTGGGCTCACCATCGCTTCTTCATAGTTCGTAGGTTCGTCATGGTCAAGTAGCATGACCTCCAGAACAGGATTATCGTACCACTCTGGTGCGGATCTCACTCTGGTTTACCTACGAGATTCGGTAGTAACTTGACCTGAAGTTACATGATCATCATCATTAGCTTCCTCACTAATTGGTGTAGTAGTCACAGGAACAGATTTCTGTGATGAACTACTTTCCAATAAGGGAGAAGGTACAATTACCTTATCAAGTTCTACTTTCCTCCCACTCACTTCTTTCGAGAGAACCTCCTTCTCTAGAAAGGATCCAATCTTAGCAACGAATGTCTTGCCTTCGGATCTGTGATAGAAGGTGTACCCAACAGTAACTTTTTGGGTATCCTATGAAGACACACATTTCCGATTTGGGTTTGAGCTTATCAGGATGAAACTTTTTCACATAAGCATTGCAACCCCAAACTTCAAGAAATGACAACTTTGGTTTCTTGCCAAACCACAGTTCATACGGTGTCGTCTCAACAGATTTAGATGGTGCCCTTTTAACGTGAATGCAGCTGTCTCTAATGCATAACCCCAAAACGATAGTGGTAGATCGGTAAGAGACATCATAGATTGCACTATATCCAATAAAGTACAATTATGACATTCGGACACACCATTATGCTGAGGTGTTCCATGTGGCATGAGTTTGTGAAACTATTCCACATTGTTTTAATTGAAGACCAAACTCGTAACTCAAATATTTGTCTCCGCGATCAGATCGTAGAAACTTTATTTTCTTGTCACAATGATTTTCCACTTCACTCTGAAATTCTTTGAACTTTTCAAATGTTTCAGACTTATGTCTCATCAAGTAGATATACCCATATCTGCTCAAATCATCTGTGAAGTTCAGAAAATAACGATACTTGCCGTGAGCTTTAACACTCATCGGACTGCATACATCAGTATGTATTATTTCCAATAAGTCAGTTGCTCGCTCCAGAGAACGGAGTCTTAGTCATCTTGCCCATGAGACATGGTTCGCAAGCATCAAGTAATTCATAATCAAGTGATTCCAAAATCCCATCAGCATGGAGTTTCTTCATGCGCTTTACACCAATATGACCTAAACGGCAGTGCTACAAATAAGTTGCACTATCATTATTAACTTTGCATCTTTTGGCTTCAATATTATGAATATGTGTATCACTACAATCGAGATCCAACAAACCATTTTCGTTGGTGTGTATGACCATAGAAGGTTTTATTCATGTAAACAGAACAACAATTGTTCTCTAACTTAAATGAATAACCGTATTGCAATAAACATGATCAAATCATATTCATGCTCAACGCAAACACCAAATAACACTTATTTGGGTTCAACACTAATCTCGAAAGTATAGGGAGTCTGTGATGATGATCATATCAATCTTGGAACCACTTCCAACACACATCATCACTTCACCCTTAACTAGTCTCTGTTTATTCTGCAACTCCCGTTTCGAGTTACTAATCTTAGCAACTGAACTAGTATCAAATACTGAGGGGTTGCTATAAACACTAGTAAAGTACACATCAATAACATGTATATCAAATATACTTATGTTCACTTTGGCATCCTTCTTATCTGCCAATCACTTGGGGTAGTTCCGCTTCCAGTGACCAGTCCCTTTGCAGTAGAAACACTTAGTCTCAGGCTTAGGACCAGACTTGGGCTTCTTCACTTGAGCAGCAACTTGCTTGCTGTTCTTCTTGAAGTTCCCCTTCTTCCCTCTGCCCTTTTCTTGAAACTAGTGGTCTTGTCTACCATCAACACTTGATGTTTTTCTCGATTTCTACCTTCGTCAATTTCCGCATTACGAAGAGCTTGGGAATCGTTTCCGTTATCCCTTGCATATCATAGTTCATCACGAAGTTCTACTAACTTGGTGATGGTGACTAGAGAATTCTATCAATCACTATCTTATCTAGAAGATTAACTCCCACTTGATTCAAGCGATTGTAGTACTTAGACAATCTGAGCACATGATCACGAGTTGAGTGATTCTCCTCCATCTTTTAGCTATAGAACTTGTTGGAGACTTCATATCTCTCAACTCGGGTATTTGCTTGAAATATTAACTTCAACTCCTGGAACATCTCATATGCTCCATGACGTTCAAAACGTCTTTGAAGTCCCGATTCTAAGCCATTAAGCATGGTGCACTAAACTATCAAGTAGTCATCATATTGAGCTAGCCAAACGTTCATAACGTCTGCATCTGCTCCTGCAATAGGTCCGTCACCTAGCGGTGCATCAAGGACATAATTCTTCTGTGCAGCAATGAGGATAAACCTCAGATCACGGATCCAATCCGCATCATTGCTACTAACATCTTTCAACACAATTTTCTCTAGGAACATATCAAAATAAACACAGGGAAGCAACAACGCGAGCTATTGATCTACAACATAATTTGCAAAATACTACCAGGACTAAGTTCATGATAAATTTAAGTTCAATTAATCATATTACTTAAGAACTCCCACTTAGATAGACATCCCTCTAATCCTCTAAGTGATTACGTGATCCAAATCAACTAAACCATGTCCGATCATCACGTGAGATGGAGTAGTTTCATTGGTGAACATCGCTATGTTGATCATATCTGCTATATGATTCACGCTCGACCTTTCGGTCTCCGTGTTCCGAGGCCATATCTGTATATGCTTGGCTCGTCAAGTATAACCTGAGTATTCTGCATGTGCAACTATTTTGCACCCGTTGTATTTGAACGTAGATCCTATCACACCCGATCATCACGTGGTGTCTCAGCACGAAGAACTTTCGCAACGGTGCATCTCAGGGAGAACACTTCTTGATAATTAGTGAGAGATCATCTTATAATGCTACCGTCAATCAAAGCAAGATAAGATGCATAAAAGATAAACATCACATGCAATCAATATAAGTGATATGATATGGCCACCATCATCTTGTGCTTGTGATCTCCATCTTCGAAGCACCGTCATGATCACCATCATCACCGGCGCGACACCTTGATCTCCATCGTAGCATCGTTGTCGTCTGGCCAATCTTATGCTTCCACGACTATCGCTACCGCTTAGTGATAATGTAAAGCATTACAGCGCGATTGCATTGCATACAATAAAGCGACAACCATATGGCTCCTGCTAGTTGCCTATAACTCGGTTACAAAACATGATAATCTCATACAATAAAATTTAGCATCATGTCTTGACCATATCACATCACAACATGCCCTGGAAAAACAAGTTAGACGTCCTCTACTTTGTTGTTGAAAGTTTTACGTGGCTGCTACGGGCTTAAGCAAGAACCAATCTTACCTACGCATCAAAACCACAACGATAGTTTGTCAAGTTGGTGTTGTTTTAACCTTCGCAAGGACCGGGCGTAGCCACACTTGGTTCAACTAAAGTTGGAGAAACTGTCACCCGCAAGCCACCTATGTGCAAACCACGTCGGGAGAACCGGTCTCGCGTAACCGTACGCGTAATGTCGGTCCGGGCCGCTTCATCCAACAATACCGCCGAACCAAAGTATGACATGCTGGTAAGCAGTATGACTTATATCGCCCACAACTCACTTGTGTTCTACTCATGCATATAACATCAACATATAAAACCTAGGCTCGGATGCCACTGTTGGGGAACTTAGTAATTTCAAAAAAATTCCTACGCACACGCAAGATCATGGTGACGCATAGAAACGAGAGGAGGAGAGTGTGATCTACGTACCCTTGTAGATCGACAATGGAAGTTTTAACTTTGGTTGATGTAGTCGTACGTCTCCACGGCCCGACCGATCAAGCACCGAAACTACGGCACCTCCGAGTTTTAGCACACGTTCAGCTCGATGACGATCCCCGGACTCCGATCCAGCAAAGTGTCGGGGAAGAGTTCCGTCAGCATGACGGCATGGTGACGATCTTGATGTACTATCATCGCAGGGCTTCGCCTAAGCACCGCTACAATATGACCGAGGTGGAATATGGTGGAGGGGGGCACCGCACACGGCTAAGGAATGATCACGAAGATCAACTTGTGTGTCTAGAGGTGCCCCCCTGCCCCCTTATATAAAGGAGCAAGGGGGAGGTGGCGGCGGGCCTAGGAGGGGGCGCGCCAAGGAGAGTCCTACTCCCACCGGGAGTAGGACTCCTTCCTTCCTTGTTGGAGTAGGAGAAGGGGAAAGAGGGGGAGAGGAGGAAGGAAAAGGGGGCTGCGCCCCTTGTCCAATTCGGACCAGAGGGGGGGCGCAGGCCTCCTTCCTTTTGGCCTCTCTCCTCTATTCCCGTATGGCCCAATAAGGTCCATATACTCCCCGGCGAATTCCCGTAACTCTCCGGTACTCCAAAAAAATACCCAAATCACTCGGAACCTTTCCGATGTCCGAATATAGTCGTCCAATATATCGATCTTTACGTCTCGACCATTTCGAGACTCCTCGTCATGTCCCCGATCTCATCCGGGACTCCGAACTCCTTCGGTACATCAAAACTCATAAACTCATAATATAACTGTCATCGAAACCTTAAGCGTGCGGACCCTACGGTTCGAGAACAATGTAGACATGACCGAGACACGTCTCCGGTCAATAACCAATAGCGGGACCTGGATGCCCATATTGGCTCCTACATATTCTACGAAGATCTTTATCGGTCAGACTGCATAACAACATACATTGTTCCCTTTGTCATCGGTATGTTACTTGCCCGAGATTCGATCGTCGGTATCTTAATACCTAGTTCAATCTCGTTACCGGCAAGTCTCTTTACTCGTTCCGTAATACATCATCTCACAACTAACTCATTAGTTGCAATGCTTGCAAGGCTTATGTGATGTGCATTACCGAGAGGGCCAGAGATACCTCTCCGACAATCGGAGTGACAAATCCTAATCTCGAAATACACCAACCCAACATGTACCTTTGGAGACACCTGTAGAGCTCCTTTATAATCACCCAGTTACGTTGTGACGTTTGGTAGCACACAAAGTGTTCCTCCGGCAAACGGGAGTTGCATAATCTCATAGTCATAGGAACATGTATAAGTCATGAAGAAAGCAATAGCAACATACTAAACGATTGGGTGCTAAGCTAATGGAATGGGTCATGTCAATCACATCATTCTCCTAATGATGTGATCCCGTTAATCAAATAAAAACTCTTTTGTTTATGGTTAGGAAACATAACCATCTTCGATTAACGAGCTAGTCAAGTAGAGGCATACTAGTGACACTCTGTTTGTCTATGTATTCACACATGTATTATGTTTCTGGTTAATACAATTCTAGCATGAATAATAAACATTTATCATGATATAAGGAAATAAATAATAACTTTATTATTGCCTCTAGGGCATATTTCCTTTAACTCTCAATGAAAGCACCAATGTCAGTGTCAAAACCGGTGGATCTCGGGTAGGGGGTCCCGAACTATGTGTCTAAGGTCGATGGTGACAGGAGATAGGGGACACAATGTTTTACCCAGGATTGGGCCCTCTCTATGGCGGTAATACCCTACGTCCTGCTTGATTGATCTTGATGAATATGAGTATTAGAAGACTTGATCTACCACGAGATCGTAATGGCTAAACCCTAGAGGCCTAGCTTGTATGGTTATGATAATGTATCTCCTCCGGACTAAGTCCTTCGGTTTATATAGACACCGGAGGATCTAGGGTTACACAAGGTCGGTTACAAAGAAAGGAATCTACATATTTGGTCACCAAGCTTGCCTTCCACGCCAAGGAGAGTCCCATCCGGACACGGGTGCAGTCTTTGGTCTTCGTATCTTCACAGCCCATCAGTCCGGCCCATGGCTAATAGGCCGGACGCCCGAGGACCCCTTAGTCCAGGACTCCCTCACCCATCCTATCTCTTCTCCAACCGGCCGACCCTCACTCTCCCCTCTCCACTCCACTCTCACTCTCCCCCGCACCCCCCCGTCGTCCACCGCCGCCACCGTTCCCCGACCACTGTCGTCGCCCGCCGCTGCCGACCCTCCTGCTCCTCCTCCACTGAGGTAGTTCCTCCATCCCTCCTCCTTCCACCTCCCTCCCCTCCTCGTCCCTCTCCTAATCCCTCCCCCCTACCACACCCTCCTCCCTCCTCCTCTGTCCGCCCCTCCTCCCTCCTCCTCCGGCCAAACCCTCCGCCGACAGCCCTCTTCCCACCGCCCTCCTCCCCTCCTCCTCTCTCCTCTGTCCTGCCACCCCTCCTCCCTCCTCCCACTGCCCTACTCCCCCTCCCCCTCCTCCCTCCATCTCTCCTAAAACCTAAACTATTTTTAACTATTCTTGTATAATGTTGTTTTTTTACTTTTTTTAGTCAGTGTTTAATAGAAATAGTTTATTTAGGAAGTGGTTAATAGAACTAGTTTATTTATAGTAAGTGCTTAATAGAACTTGTTTATTTATAGTAATAGTAAATTTTAGTAATATAATTTTTTAGGTATGGACAATTTTCAATTATAGAAATCTATTGGAATCCTATATGAGAAATTTTTTGCTATCAAATTTAGTAATAAAAATTTTTAGTAAGAAAATCTAGGTATAGAATTTTTTTGTAATTTTGTTTTTCAATATAGAAATGTATTGGAAAATTTAATTATTTTTATGTCATTATCACTTTGTCATCAATGAATGCTATATGAGATTTAATGATCTAAAATTTTACTCAGTGGAATATGCAGGCTTTGTAGAATCGTGTCTCCTTGGAGTCATTGTCATCCCAGCTACCTCTACTTCCTCTACACGCAAGTCAGTGAGCTAAAAGTCCACCTCCTCCTTCTCTACTCCTCGGTGTTGAATAGAGTAGAACTAGGGTATTTAGTTATGCTTCTTAACCAAATGAAATGTTTGGGTTATTAGATATATTGAAATGTTTTTGTCAATATTGAACCATTCAAATGCAATGAGCACCAGTTTATGCTCATGTGTGAATGCTTATGATAATTGATTCGGATATAATTTCAAGTTTAAGCATCATTGTATGTGTATGGACATCTTTGTATCGTAGGAAAAATCTGAGTGGCCTATGTTTTGCTGGAGTGTTGATTCATTTTCGTTCTGGCAAATTTCAGGCGCTCGATATGTCCTATTTAGCAAAGGTCATGCTGGATTTTTCCGTGAATTTAAGCATGATTTGTGCTAGAATATGTAGGGAATATCGAGTGCCCCGGATTTGCTAGAAAGAGAATTAAATGGCATTTTGAGTTGATTTAAGTCTGTCAGGGCTCCATACATGACAGTCAAAAAATCAGTGAGGGGGAGTCTCCACCATATATGAGAGAAGAAGAATGCTGACTGTTGTCGTGGGGGTCGCTTCTCCTTCTTCTCTTTGTGCTAGACCTTTGTTATGCACTAGGGGAAGAAGGAGTAGCGACCATCATCGACGGTCGACAAAATCGGTGAGGGAGTGTCCACCATATATGAGAGAAGAAGAATGCCGACTGTTGTCGTGGGGGTCGCTTCTCCTTCTTTTCCTTGTACTAGATATTTGTAATGCACTAGGGAAAGGAGGAGTAGCGACCATCACCGACGGTCGCAATATCAGAGAGGGAGTGCCCACCATATACATGAGATAAGAGTTTAGAAGGAAGACTCGACAGACTTAAAGTCAACTTGTTACATATTGAGTAATAGTGATCTGTGGGTTGAGTTTCCTGGTAGTTGCCTTCGATCGATTTTCAATTAATGTTTCAACTATGAACATAGGAAATGTCTGAAGATGAAAGTGTCGGATGTGGGGTTCTGGCAAACCCTTAAGGTTCAAACACTGGGATGCACGCGAAGTCTTTCCTTCCTACCAATCTATGCCCTGGCTCGCTAAGATCTCGCAGACGAACTTGACGAACTCGCAATACAGGAAGATACGAGGTTTATACTAGTTCGGGCCACCGTTGTGGTGTAATACCCTACTCCAGTGTGGTGGTGGTGGATTGCCTCTAGGGCTGATGATGAACAGTACAAGGGAAGAATAGCCTCCTGAGGTTGAGGTGTTCTTGTGTGTAGGCTCTCGATCGGGTTGGATCAAGCTAAGGTGAGATGAGATGATGATCCGATCCTCTCTCCGATCGTCCCCCTCTACTATGGTGGCTAGCTCTACTTATATAGGCCCTAGTCCTCTTCCCAAATATCGAGCGGGAAGGGATCCAACAATGGCGTGCCGATTTGAAGGGGGACAACTAGTACAAGCTATCCTAACAAAAATGGTCTTCGCCTGCGAAAATCTCTGTGGTGACGCCGTCTTGGGCTCCACGATGACCTCCATCTTTCCGTCCTCTTTTTCTTGCTCTCATTACACCAATATGGCACCTTTACCTGACGCCTCGGTACTCTTCGCCTACGCTGGCCTCCTTAGCACCAAAGAGGAAACAAGGACGCTGCGCGCGCTGGCGCCGGCCTGGTGTCGTGCATCATGGCTCACGTCACGAGGGTCTCGTGAGGTTTGCCTCGCCTTGATATCTCCGCTCCTTGTGAGCCTTCCTGGCTAGGCCACTCCAGAGGAGGCCTTGCATCATCTGCCTCGCGAGGGTCTTGGATGCTTTGTTGGTGAAGATGGGCCGTACGGCCTGCTGGCTCAGCCACGCCGCGGGCCGCAGGCAGGCATGTCTGGGGACCCCCGTTCCCAGAACACCGACAGTAGTCCCCAGGCCCAAGGTGCGCTCGGACTTGGCTTCGCCGAAGCCAAGGGCCAAGTACGCAGCGCCGCGAGTCCCAAAAGCCTGCGGCCTCGATTGACGCGTGGTGGATGATTGGACGTGGGAGTCTCCGCTTCCCCATGTTGCCTCGGCAACTGCTCGACTTGTCAAGTCCCTGTGACATGCAAGGAAAACCATCATTACCTGCGATCGTGGGAGACGTCGGTTGGCCTTCCCTTGCTAAAAATGGGGGAGGGGCGGAGCCCCCGTAGCCCATCTCTTCCTCACTTGCTTGCTTCTTCCTCCTTGCTCCACTACTGACAACAATGGTGCCCATTAGAAAGTTTTCTACTGAAGAGAAAGGAAAGGCTCCCCGTGATGATTCGGGGCCTCTTCCGCCGAAGAAGAGGTCGATCCATCACCGTGATGAAGCGGCGATGCAGGTGCTGTCGAGGCCTTGGTGCGAGCGGCCTCCTCCGGGGTACCCGCTGCCCTTATACGCCCGAGCCGAGGGCTCGGGAGGACGAGGTGACGAGCAGCACTGCCCATGACGCATCCAAGGTTGCCGCGCCATGGTGACGCGCGCCGTCGCCCCTGGGGTTCACACCGCGGACTCCTCGCGCGAGTTGGTGCTGTAGGCGTCGATGCCTCCGAGCTCCTGGATCCGCTTCCCACGGTTCTTCTCCGACGTGATGCCACCGAGGGGGCCTCTCGAGCTCTAGCTGCAGCACGCCGATTGCAGCGCTCCGGTGACCGGAGCGGAGATCGAAGCGGTCCCCACCGGCAAGATCTTCATGACGCGCGGCTGGGGCGAGATCGCGCGGGTCTGTCATGCGAGGGGCGCCCTCGCGATCCACTTTGAGTACGACAGTGTCTCCATGCTCTTCTTCAAGGTCTTCGATGCTGAGGGCCGCCGCCCGGAGTGCTGCTCCGGAGAGGAGCGTGAGGCTGGTGCGCGTCCCGCTCGCGGCCACTCCAGCAGCGGCAGCCCTTGGGAGTCCAGCAGCTCTCCTGAGCTCTATGAGACTCCAGAGACGAGCGACCATAGCTACGTGCCCCCAAGCTCTCGTCGCGCTCGGAGCAGCGCTGCGGCGTCAGGCCATCGCCGCCGCTGATCTGGATGGGGTTGGCGCCGGCCTCCCGTGGCCCACTGTTGATGATGGTGTCCTCCATGGAAGGATGTAGATAGGATTCCCCTTAGTTTCAGCTTTTGTTCCCTACAATGAATCATGAATTACCCCGTGGGGGCATGTAAGGGTCCGTAATGTCCTTCGTGCTTATCTTCCCTGTTATGAGAATTTGGTGAACGCATGTCCCGTTAAGGCTCGGCCAACCTTTCTTTCCTCACAATAGCTTGTTGCTCTACGCTGACAGGTCCTGGTCCCCAGGCAGGCTACAACCGTCGCTGGTATGCCAGGTCGTGTGTCGTGGTCAAGGCCAGGAGGTGTGCGGCCCGAGGTCCAGTAAGAGCCCCTGAGGCGCGATGCTCAAGAGGTCCCCCTTAGCGCTCAAGGAGCCATGGTAAGGCGAAAAAGGGAGTTGACGTGGCCGCAATGGGGTTGCGGCAAGGCGTGAGTGACCATTAGGCCCAAACATTTAGCCGATCTGAGTCTGGGACTTATCTTGTTGATCTCGTGGCGACTCCTGACGTTGTGCTTGGGCTGCGCGCCTACTCATGCGGCATAGCTAGGCTGGCCCATACGAGTTTCCCTCCCCTCATGCTCTCCTTAGTGCTCTACGTCCTCAGGTCCCGGCCCTCGAGCGAGCTCAGCCGCCGCTGGTATGCCAGGTCGCGATGCCGTAGTCAAGGCCAGGGGGTGAGGGCTCGAGAGCCAGTAAGAGCTCCTCAGTTGTGATGCTCAGGAGCCCCCCTTTTAACGCGCAAGCGAATTGCACGAGAGAAAAGGAGACTCGCGGTGCCGCCTGCTATCCTTCCCACGGGGTCCCTGTGAACAGGCGCAAGAAGAAACATGGTTTGTCGTTATAGCTGTCAGCCTGCCGCTGGTTGCTCTAGATGTGGAGAAGGCTCTGAGGGCCTGGTGAGGTGACGTGCGCGGGGCGTGCCGCGAGCTAGAGCTCGACCGCTCAGATTTGTCAGCGTGGCAGGGACGGACCCATGCACCAGCGTCGTGCCTGTGTGGAGGCCCCGGGGCAGGCGATGATCGAGCACGTGATAGCAGTTGGCAGGTTAAGCAAGGAGAGCAGACCAACTTGGATAAATGCAGGAAGGTGCGTGCCACCGGGTCCAGCCTGAGCGGCTTGGGGATGATGCAGCCCGAGGGGCGCCCCCAACAAGGTAAGCTAAGGACATAAGCAAAAGGGATACATGCCGTAGGGACGGACCCATGCGGCCTGGGAATAATGCAGCCTGAGGGGCGCTCCCAGCTAAACGAGCTTGGAATATGTCACCTGGTTCTGTAGACAAAGTAGAGTTAGTGCAGCTGAAGGCGTGCGTTGAAGAAGTGACTCCTCATGAGCCGCCAGAACCCTGAGCCTCGGGAGGCTTCGGGGCTCGGGAGGTTCCCTGAAGACCGTCTCCATCTCCTCCAGAACGGCATGGTACCCGGCTTCCTAAGCCACCAGGATACGTCACATGTTGCGCTGATAGGCCGACGCCATGCTCAGCAAGCCAAAGGGCATACGAATGTAGCTGTGCGGCGGGCCCTCACAGCAGCCCATACGCGAAGGCCAGAAACACTCCTGAGATGCGGCCATGTTGAGCCCTGGGACATCGATGTAGACACGCAGCCCAGCATCCTCGCCGGGATGCGGAGCTGCGCCCCGTGGGCGGCTGTCGTCGCACATGGCTCTTGGTTCTTGCAGTTCCTGGGTGGTCTTGGTGATGAACTCCTGAGTGGTGGGCACTCCTTGCCCTATGCTCTCCTGAGGGTCATGTGCCGCTAAGCACGCCTCCAAGTGGTGCCCAAGCGCCTCCCTCGTGAGGTTGGCAAGGTCTGAGGCCCTCCAGAAGAGAGCCCCTGAGCCCTGCCTGAGGAGGGCGCCGGGCGTGCCTTCCTATGCGATGGAGGGAGGCGCCCCTGGAGCGGGCGCTGGTCCTGACGCGGCTTCTCTCGCGATGCCGTCCTCCTGAGGTCCTGCACGACGTGACTGCTTCTTCTTGGGGATGGCCTCCAGAGGGCCTTCATTTCTACTGTCGGGGTCGTCGATTGCTGCGGCTTGAAAGGTGCGCTTGAGGGAGCACACCGCATCCCTCTCTTCACACGGGACCGTGATGATTCCTCCGCTTCCTGACATCTTGAGAACGTTGTAGCCGTGATGAGTGACTGCCATGAACTTGGCCAGGGATGGATACCCGATGATGGCATTATACGGTAGGCGGATGTGCGCGACGTCGAAGTCGACGAGCTCGGTGCAGTAGTTCTTGCGCTCCCCGAAGGTGACAGGCAGGCGGACCTGCCCTATCGGCATGGTGGAGCCATCGGTCACTCCCGAGAAAGGCTTGGTGAGCTGGAGCTGCTCATACGGACAGGACGTTGAGTCCAGCGCCGCCGTCGATTAGGGTCTTGGTGACCTGCACATTGCTGATGACTAGGGAACACAGCATAGGGAGGGTACCAGCGGTGGCTGCGCACTTGAGCTGATCCGCCGAGTTGAAAGTGATGGCGCATTGGGACCACCTGAGCGGGCGGGTGGCCTCGAGTTTGGGGAGCGCCGCGTTCACCTCACAAGCGAACTATTTGAAGATGCGCTGAGAGGCTGGGGCCTGGGTGCCGCCCAAGATGCAGGCGATCGCGCGTGGCTCCTGGATGCCCCCAGCCCCCTTGTCCTGGTGGTGATCATCGTTCCTTCTTGGTGGCGGCAGCGGGGGAAGACCGGCGTTGCCCGGGGGCGATCCTCACGCGGCGGGTCCCTCCAGGCGCCCTCACGAGGCTGGTCCTGCCAGCGGTCCTCACGAGGCCAGTCGTGCAACTCCTAGCGCGGGCCACGGTCGTCCCAGTGTCCGCCTCCACGTCCTCCACCACAGTCGTAGCCCCGATCGTTGTGCTCGGGGCATCGACCGTAGCATCCTTCTCATATGGCTCTGAGCTCTTGATAGTCGCTGGTGTTGTGGGTGTTCAGGTTGTGGAAGGCAAAGAACGGTCGGCCGTTCTTGGATGACTCGGGCTGATCTCTGCCTCGCTTGATGTCAGGCTCCGCTGCGAGCACAGCTACCTCCTTGCGCTTCACGTCCTTGGCCTTGGCCTTCTTCTCCTCCGTGCCCATGGCTGGCAGCTCAAGGAGAGAGAGGCGCCCCTCCTCAGCTCTTGCGCACTTGGTCGCCAGGTTGAACAGCTCCTGAGATGTGTAGAGCTCCTCGTGGATGGCGAGCTCTTCCTTCATCTTGACGTCGCGAACGCCGTCGAAAAACATGGAGATGATGGCCTCGTCCGTGACCTTGAGGATCTTGAGGCGGGTGCTGTTGAAGCGCTGGATGTACTTCTGGAGGGTCTCTCCTGGTTGCTGCCTGATGCGGTGTAGATCACCCGCGGCCAGTGGGCGGTCGCGCGTGCCCTGGAAGATAATGACGAAGCGGTCGCGCATCTCGTCCCAGGAGGAGATCGGGCTGTGTTGCAGATTCAGGAGCCAAGAGCGAGCTCCATCCTTGAGAGCCATGGGAAACCAGTTTGCCATGACCTTTTCATCGCCGTTGGCCGCTTCGATGCTCAGCTCATAGAGCTGCAGGAACTCCACGGGGTCGGAGGTACCGTCGTAGCGAGGAGGCAGATCCGGCTTGAACTTGCCCGCTTCGGAGGTGGAGCTTGGTCTTGATGAGTTCTGCGCTGCGCCGCTGCGGGTGGTGCGCGGTCTTGACGAGGTGGTGCGGGGAGCGCAGGTGCAGCTTCTCGCGGTCGCGGAATTTCTTGGCAGCTTCTCTCTTCGCGCGCGGGCGCCAGTCACGGCGGATCATGTCGCGGAACTACGCGCCTTGGTGCCAAGGCGACGTCTTGGGGCGGAGGTGGTGGAGGCGCACCATGAGCCCCGTCGCCCGCGGCTGGTTGAGGGGGAGGCAGAGAGTGGGACGGCGCCGGAGAGCCCCCGTGGCGCGGACGAGCTTGGCAACGCGTTTGAGCCACTCCTTGTAGAGATTGTCGATGGGGCGGTAGCGCATCAGCTCATTCGCTGCGAGGAGAGTGACCCGTGCCTCCATGGGAGTGCGGTGCGCGTGAGATGAAGAACCGGCAGGGGTCAGCGATGGAGTGGCGGTGCGTCCGTCCTGCCGCACCGAAGGATGCAGCGAGGACGCCTGCTGCTCGTTCCCCGCTGGGCCGGTGGTAGCGTTGGCGGCGGGGGACGGAGAACGGTGATGTGGCCCGCCGACGGGAGCCGTCTAAGCGACACGGGTGGTGAGGGCAGCCCGACGCTCAGCTCGAGCACGGCGAGCGTCCGCCATGGAGACGACGGAGCGAAGGAGCGACGAACTGATGGAAGGAAGGCTACGGCGCATCCCTACCTGGCGCGCCAAATGTCGGATGTGGGGTTCCGGCAAACCCTTAAGGTTCGAACACTCAGGTGCACGCGAAGTCTTTCCTTCCTACCAATCTATGCCCTGGCTCGCTAAGATCTCGTAGACGAACTTGACGAACTCGCAATACAGGAAGACACGAGGTTTATACAGGTTCGGGCCACCATTGTGGTGTAATACCCTACTCCAGTGTGGTGGTGGTGGATTGCCTCTAGGGCTGATGATGAACAGTACAAGGGAAGAATAGCCTCCTGAGGTTGAGGTGTTCTTGTGTGTAGGCTCTCGATCGGGTTGGATCAAGCTAAGGTGAGATGAGATGATGATCCGATCCTCTCTCCGATCGTCCCCCTCTACTATGGTGGCTAGCTCTACTTATATAGGCCCTAGTCCTCTTCCCAAATATCGAGCGGGAAGGGATCCAACAATTGCGTGCCAATTTGAAGGGGGACAACTAGTACAAGCTATCCTAACAAAAATGGTCTTCGCCTGCGAAAAGCTCTGTGGTGACGCCGTCTTGGGCTCCACGATGATCTCCATCTTTCCGTCCTCTTGTTCTTGGTCTCATTACACCAATATGGCACCTTTACCTGACGCCTCGGTACTCTTCGCCTACGCTGGCCTCCTTAGCACCAAAGAGGAAACAAGGACGCTGCGCGCGCTGGCGCCCCCCTGGCGCCCGCCTGGTGTCATGCATCATGGCTCACGTCACGAGGGTCTCGTCAGGTTTGCCTCGCCTTGATATCTCCTCTCCTCATGAGCCTGCCTGGCTAGGCCACTCCAGAGGAGGCCTTGCATCGTCCGCCTCGCGAGGGTCTTGGATGCTTTGTTAGTGAAGATGGGCCAGACGGCCTGCTGGCTCAGCCATGCCGCGGGCCGCAGGCATGCAATTCTAGGGACCCCCGTTCACAGAACACCAACAGAAAGGGAATTCATTATGTGCGAATACTGCAAAGACGAGCGCGGCCTATACGACAGGCCTCACCTAGTTGGTGCTAGGCGCTTCAGCATCGTGCTGGATGAGACCTTTGAAGTGGATACAATAAGTCACAATGACAAGTTTTTTTCATAATGAAGCATGGCTTTTGCTTATTTTTCTTCAACTTATAATTTTAATTTTTTTACAATACTACTAACGTATCCCTGACATGCAAGAATGTATGTCTTGGATAGGATTGGTTTCAGTACTATTGGAAGTATGGATTTAAAGAGAGTTCACTTTAGGACCGAGCATGGTTATACTATTTAGGAAGATGGTAAGATTTTTACTATTTGTCCTCAGTGCATCTTTTGCATACATTATTTTTAAGCTAAACTTCATTGCTAAGTATGTTACTATGATATTCTGCAATAGGAAATCCCGATGAATGTTGTGCCTCATTGGATCGAGCCTAAAGGTCGCATGACAATGGTTAGCTTACGGCTAAGATATCCTTCATTGCACATGAGTGCATTCATGATTTCTCAAAGTGAGCAAGTCTTAATAGTCAAATACTAGAGAAAAATTGTGAAGGATCATAGCAGAGAAGTACTAGGGGCAGTAATCAGAAGCGCAACCCACAATTAGGAGACATGTTCATCTGCATTCTCCAATATGATGAAGCAGGAGTGCTACACATGTTTTGGTGGTAGTGACTATGATGATTATTATTAGCTAGAGTTGATGGTGATTAGATAGCTACACTATGACTATGAGGATTAAATAGTGTTGGTGGTAATGACTATGATGATTATTAGCTAGTGTTGTTGGCGATGATATTATGCAAGAGTTTTTATATTAATATGACGATGATGTTGATCATGATTATCATGATGATTTGTCATTACGATCATGATTAGTTATTATATCATTGGTGGAAGGAACGCGTATTAGATTCACATGGATGGATCAAAAGTGACCAAAAGTTGAATTAGTAGGATCAGCGTCCTAATTCAACTTTTTATTCATCCAAATGAATCTAATCATGTTTCTTCCTCACAATGATATATTAATCATCATGGACATACTGATATAAGAACCTCTTAATTGGTACAGTATCAAAATTTGTATGACGGTGTATAAATACACTAAAAAAAAGAAAAACAGAATACTAGTAGTGCTGGACAGGAGGCACGCTACTACAAGTTAGATTAGCAGTAGTGCTGGAGACAATACACGCTACCCCTATATGTCTTACTAGTAGCGTGTGTTACACGCGCTACTTCTAAGGAATAGTTGTAGCACCTTACTAGTAGCCCGGGTACCCGCGCTACTAGTAGGCATTAAACTCGCGCTACTACTAGGCTTTTCCCTAGTAGTGACGACTTGGACATAAACATTGAGTACCATGGGTTTTAAATTCCAAAAAATTCAAAAATGATCATAAATACATGAAACCTTGCTTGATATAATGGCATGGCACCAAGATGCTATGATAAAAAAATTGGCCTGTTTGATGAAAGTTTGGGCACACACCTCTCACAAATTGGAGCATCTCATGAGAATAGTCATGGTTCCGAGAGGGAACAATGCATGTTTGATGACGAACCGACGTTCACTTCTTTGTGTGGCCTTGAAAATGTTTATATCGTTAACATGCACTAATTCAACTATCAAGTTAAATTTGGAAAATTTCAGGGGTCATTTGACCTTTTTAAGACATTTAAGTGAGCTTCAAGTCATTTAGTGGTTGTAATTCAAATTTTAACTACACGTACATGCAACAGAAAATCATCATGGGTGGGCAATCATATTTGTGTCCTTGTGTGCAAGTTAATGCTCTGTGTAGTAAATTGGAGCGAATTTTCACACATATTGGTATCACCGCTTGGACACAAACATTGAGTACCATGGCTTTCTAAATTCCAAAAAATTAAAAAATGATGAGAAATACATGAAACCTGACTTGATGTAATGGCATGGAACCAAGATGTTGCGGTATAAAAATTGGCATGTTTGATGAAAGTTTGGACACACACCCCTCACAAACCGGTGCATCTCGTGAGAAGACTCGTGAGTATGAAAGGGAACAATGCATGTTTGATGACGACTGATGACCCACAAGTATAGGGGATCAATCATAGTCCTTTCGATAAGTAAGACCATCGAACCCAACGAGGAGTAGAAGGAAATGACAAGTGGTTTTCAGCAAGGTAATGTATGCAAGCACTGAAATTGTAAGTAACAAGTAGTTTGATAGCAAGATAATTTGTAACGAACGGGTAACGATAATAGTAAAAAAAAGTTCAGCAAGGTAGCCCAATCCTTTTGAGGCAAAGGACATGCCAAAACGGTCTCTTATGATAAGCAAAGTGTTCTTCAGGGTACACGGGAAGTTCATCTAGTCACTTTCATCATGTTGGTTTGACTTGTGTTCGCTACTTTGATAATTTGATATGTGGGTGGATCGGTGCAGCAACCAAATATAGTCATTCATAGTGGTATTGTTGAAACTGGTACTGATGAAATTGAACTGCACAGTTCGTACTTGCACATATAGAACATCACATTCTGAATAATTGGAATAAACATGGCATACTATGAACAACCAAAGATAGCATTTGAAACTGGACATATGCTAACTACAAACAACCGAACAATCAAAAAACTTTAAAAGAGGCATATGCTAGCTATAACAAGCTTAACAGCAAGCAAATATATGCATTCCTATCGGTATGTTCAAAACTGGATTGATGAAATGTACTGCACAATAAATAATTGCACATATAGAGCATCACATTGTGAACAACTGAAATAAACAAGGTATACTGCAAACAACCAGATATAGCAATTAAAACTAGACATATTCTCATGACACTACAAAAGGGACTCGACAAAACAAATCATGGGTTTCCTCACTTGTCACAGATGGGCTCGTTCCCATTGGAAGTGCACGGCTGTAGGGTGCCCTCCCTGATGTCACAGACGGGCGCTTTCCCCTTGGAAGAGTAGATGGGCTCTTTCCCGTTGGAAGAGCCAGAGAGGGTGCCCTCCTCGTGGTCGCCGTCGATGAGGTCCGACTTGGAAGCTGTGGATCCCAAGTCAGCGTCGCAGAACGTGTCCTTCAGAAATGACAAAAGGGGCTCGATGGCGATATAGGATGGCAAATTGTTGACAGCGAGCCAGAGGAGATCAGCGGCGGGCCATGGATGAGATCAATGGCGGTTGAACCCGAGGGGTTGGGGATGGGCCACTTAACCTGTGACATAGCCCGCCTCAGGCCGTCGCTGTCAATGACCTCGATGTCGTAGCCGACGGCCGAGACATGCCCACATAATCTAGCCCACTGCTTGAGTGCCTGTCGCTAATAAAGGTCGTCAGCTTCCTCGGTGACGTCGGGCCAAGAGACCCCGATACACCTATTTTGGGCCAGGCGCTCCTCGAGCTCCATCAGAAGCGCAGCCGGGCTTAGGCTGCAATGCTCTGCAGTGGGCGATGGGGATGGGGATCTGTGGGAAAGGGGGCATTTGGCAGGCGCCATCTAAGAAACTCAGGGCGGCCTGGGTATGGAGATCGGTGGGTAAGCTCCATGGGCAAACTGGCAGATGCTGACACTGGAGGCCTTGTGGCGGCGGCGGTGGCGGCGAGGACCTTGCTAGGGTTTCGAGTGAGGGAGGGTGTGTGTGTGCGCACGCCCGAGGAGGTTTTGGTGTGTGTGTGTGTGTGGAGGGGGGGTGTTTGAGGAAATGACGCGGTTACTGAAAATTTTACTACGCGGGAGTCAAATGCGGGAGTGAAATGCCAGGGCTATTGAAAATTTTGATGACAGTGCATCGCACACGGTCCGGAGATAACAACTATGTATTATGAAACAGAAAAACCCTCGAGGCGGGCAGATATTTTCGCCAGATGCAGGCGGGATTGGGAACAAGAAACATCACACACGGTCGAAACATAATAACCGTGTGTTATCAAACAGAAAAAAGCTGCAGGCTGGTAGATATTTTTGAGAGGGGAAGCCTCGTGGAGCCCAATACACACGGTTAGTTTGAGTGAACCGTGTTTGTTGCATCATCTGACTTGTCTAATGTTCATAAATTTGGCAAAAAATGATGCAGGAGAGGGTCAGAACATGAACACACTTGCATGAGGACCAAATTTATGTATGAAAAGGGTGGTTTGATTTTCAAATACCAAATGTAACTTCGATGTGGTACCTATCTTGCAAAGCGCACGGTATTGCTTGCCCCCACCCCCCTAATGTCGGCACACGAAGGGAATCCTAAGCTATGAATGCATGTCCCCTCCCCCAACCGAGGTTCACCTAGCACAGTGCGAAGTAGCTAGCAGCCCCCCTCCCTCGTGTCGGCACGAAGGGAATCCTTTGCTATGAATGCATGCCCCCCAACCGAGGTTCACCTAGCAAATTGCGCAGTAGCTAGCAGCCCCCCTCCCTCGTGTCAGCACGAAGGGAATCCTTTGCTACGAATGCATGCCCCCCAACCGAGGTTCACCTAGCAAAGTGCAAAGTAGCTAGGAGCCCCCCTCGTGTCGTCACGAAGGGAATCCTAAGCTATGAATGCATGCCCCCCCAACTGAGGTTCACCTAGGCAAAGTGCAACGTAGCTAGCAGCCCCCCTCGTGTCGCCATGAAGGGAATCCTAAGCTATGAATGCATGCCCCCCAACCGAGGTTCACCTAGAAAACTGCAAAGTACGTAGCAGCCCCCCCTCCCCCGCACACACACTTTCAGTCGGTGGGCCAGAGAGGCATATCTCACAAAGATGGATCATAAAACGGACCAAGAATAATTCACCTTGGTCGTACAACCTCTCTCTTGTTGTTGGTCAAAGTGATGGCCGTCCATGCGACCCCGGAGATGGGCTAGCTCGCAAATAATCACGCAAGTAGCTAGTCCCCGAAGACAACCGCTGCATGCGTGTGGCCCAAAGATATGTATGGAGAGGTGTGTTTTTGAGTAACAATGGAACATCTTTGATGTGGCACCGTGATTTCGGACTAGAAATTCCCACACTGAGTGAGGGTTAGGTTGACGACGCATATGTATGTTACACCACACTTCAAGCCAACGACGGGGATTCATGCATGCATGCGTGCATAGTATATGCGCTCAAACTTAATTAGGTCTGAATCTCACCATGTCCTATACTACGATAACACAAACCAAATGAAGAATCTGCCATGCTAACCTATCTTGTTGTCGGTCAAGGTGATCATGGATGTCCACGCGGGCCCACGAATATATAGGCTTGTCATCAATAACCACGCGAGGGAGTGTACCATTCTAAGGCAACCACACTACATGCATATGTATGGAGGTGATGTGTGCATGCTTGTTTGAATACCATTTCACAACATTGACATGGCGCGTGCGTCAAAAATCATACACTAGCTCCCCACACAGAGCGAGATCGGTTCATGACGTGTCATTGTACTAGCCACTTCAACTCGATGGGAGGGATTCATGCGTACACATGCATGTGTGTGTGCTCAAACTTTATCATGCATGACATCCCTGAGCATGCCTATATACATACCGTATTACAAGAAAAAATAATAATCCCCTCCTAAGTCAAATTAACCTCTCTTGTTGTCAGGCAAAAAGTAGTGATGGACCAAGCGGGCCCATAGATGGAAAGCATCGATATCACTGATAACCGCTTAAGTGGGCGCGAGAGGACAACCACCACCGCTTTGCATGTGGGCCAAACATATATATGTTGAATACCCAAAATGCACAACTTTGATGTGCCACATGCCTCAAAAATCGTAAACAATGCACCCACACAGAGCGAGGTTCATGAAGCGTACTACATATGATGGTCCCCTTCCCCCCTTTTCACCGCATACTATATGCTCCTGCCGTAATTTGTACAACCCAAAAGAATCCTCAACGATGGTGAAATTAATTGACCTCTCCCGATGTAGGTCGAAGTGATGCGTGCATGCATCGACGATGGCCGCGTGGGCCCACAGATGGAAGCATCACATGTGAGTGTCCTAGCTAGGATAACCACCGCATGCATGTGGTCCAAACAGGTGTTGTGTGATGTTTGAATAGCCAATTTCACAATTTTGATGTGGCACGTGCCTTGGAAATCGAAAAGTCCCGACACTGAGTGAGGTGTACTTGTTCACAGATGCGTACGTATAGTATATATGCTAGTCCCCTCCCACCTCTTCGATGCATACTACATACCACCATAACACAAACAAAAACGATTCTACCTTGCTGGTCAAATTCACCTCACTGTCGGCTGTTCATCAAAGTGATGGACGACGACCTCGCGGGCCCACAGAAAGCGTCACACGTGAGTATCGAGTGTCGTGTAGGACAACCATCAACTGCATGTGGCAAAACATGTATGTATGAAAGGGTTGTGTAATGTTTTAAATAACAAATTGACGACTCTGATGTGGCACCGGCCTGCCTAACAAAACGGCCAAGCTAGACGGTGGCTCACAACTCGTAGTGTACTGCGAGCCACCCGCCACCTCCAGACGCACACACCCACACCCACACCGCGAATCCAGCGCAACTACGATGCATGTTAAATTAATTATCCCTCGGTGAACATATGTTACCAAAGGAGGGACATTTTAATTTTGAAAAAATCATAGAGATCATTAAGACGTTTTAGTACATTAATTGATTGATTTTCTAAGGGTATAATGTGCAAAATTCAAATTTGAGCTACATGCACACGTGACAGTGCACCTAAATGGATTGCAAAAACACATGTGTCTCACTGGGTGCATGTTTAAATTCTAGTACATACAAAACTTATTTGAAGTTCATGAAACTTATCGTGTTGTCATATGGACACCAATACAAAGTGGCATTGTACTTTTTTTTGTCAAATTAGAGACCAGTTTTGATGTAATTGGGAACCAATATCCCAAACAGATTATTTATTCGAACCGTGAGCGTTAGGCCAACAATGGATACGTGCCATGCTTCGGTTAAGCAATAAAGCCACAACATTAATCATCCAAATAGAAGAACAATATACGTGCCGCCGTGCGACCCATGTGCCGTGCGAGCAGGCGTGAGTTGACGGGACGCATGTGAGCAGTTCGCCTTGCAGGCAGACTGGGAGACGTGCGTGCAGGTGTATGAATTGACGGAGGCGTGCCCGCTGCGTAGTGTCATCAGGAGGCGTGCGAGTAGCTATGTGAAACTTTGGTAGGTATGCCAGCAGTCCGGTGCGCAGGCTCACCAGGAGGAGAGCCATTGGTTTGACCGCCGCCCATCTCTCTCCCACAAGTCCATATTAATGGTGTGCCCGAGTGGCCGCACCCCCCATCCTCGCCACACACACAATCCTCTCTCTCCATTTGCATCCTCGACGCCGCTCTGAGTCCTCAGCGTCGTAACTGTATGAGGATGTCGCTGAAGCGCCCCATCAGAGGGAGTGGCGACGCCAGGGCTGCTAAAGCACCGGAGCATGGCGTGGAGATGGAGACAGAGGTTGTCGTCACCGCCGGCGAGTTATCGCTGCACCCTGACGTCGTCGATGGCGTCGAGCTTCCACACCGACTCTAGTGACGACTCCGATGACCACTCCGGCGACGACTCCGATGACGACGGATAGCTGGTTAGTCATCTATACCCATTTATGTGTCAAATAGATCATAGGGTTTCTCTGGTTATTCCTGCCTCCCCCTTTTTGGAATAGAAATCCTACGGTTATGTTCACCCAATCCATGAAATCTGAGTAAGTTCTGTTCGATCCGTGTAGTGTATTGATTGTTTGAATGGTACAAGTGATAAGTGATAAGTTGTTTCATCTGTGTAAATAATTTCTGCTAGTAATCCGACTAGGGTTAATGTTCGTGCTAATAATTCCTAGCCAAGACTAGACAATTGATTTTAAATGACCTACATATGTTTGTGCCATTATTTTCTTCAAGATTGGTCTGTACATAGACGGCTATGCTTAAAAATCAAACCATAGTCTCTGGATATGTGTAAATAAATAGCCATAAATTCCTAATCCTACTTCACGGCATGTAATCAATGATGTGGACAGCGAGGATGAAGATGGCCAGCGGAGGTACAAGAGGCAAATCCTGAGGGAGCTTTATGCAGGAATGCATAACAGGCGTATTAGGACCTGGAACGGCGGCTATCGATGCCCATTTTGCAACCACAAGCTTCATGTCGCGTATCTAAGTGTTCTGGCGCATGCAAGAGGACGGGACGTTGGATCCTTCAAGCAAAAGTATTCTCGCAGGGTGGCGCACAGTGCGTACGCCGAGTACCTGGAGAAGCTTCAGGATCGTGCCAACATGTGAGATGAGATGTGGGATCGAACTATGTACGCTTGAGTATGCTTAATGACGGTTGAACTATATGTGTACTTATGGTTGAACTATGCTTGTGTACGTGTATGCTTATTATCTATGTCTGAGTATGTTTAATCTATGTTTACTTATGTCTAACCGTGGGATATGGATGCAATCAGTTCGGTTGATGGAATCTACCTCCGTCTTAGTTTATTGGTCCCCTTTGTAATTTGTGTTAAATTTTGACCAAAGGTTTAACTGACAAAATGTTAGTGCAGGTCAGCAAAATTATATCGTTGGATGGGTATTTGAGCATAGTGTTTAGTGATATGATTTTTGGTAACATGCATAAACATTTCTTAGTTAAATATTTGCTCAAAATTTGGTAAAATTTACAAAGGGGACCAATAAACCAGGACGGAGGTAGTACGCCAATCACACACGGTTTCCAAAATTGGAACCGTGTGCAATGATTTTCATTTTGCTTGTTGCGTCAATCACAGACAGTTGACTCTAGAAAACCATCGCCTCCAAAATTCTTTGTGGGACTAGAAAACCCTCACCACCCAATTCAAAAAATAAAAAAGAAAACCCTCACCATCCCCATGTCACAAAAACCCTCACCCTGCCCGCCACCCCCTCTGGTCCCCATTCACACCTGCACAAGCTCCTCCGCGTCTATGCATGGCACCGCCTATCGCAGCGGTAAACACTTAGCTCGACGTCTGCCGCCGCCGCCAGGCTGCTGGCAAAGCCCACCACAATTCGCCACTTCCGCTTGCCGCCTCCTATCGCCATCGACTTTCTCGACACTGCTCAACGTCGACCCAGCTCCGCTCGGTTGGGGAATCTTCTATACTGATGGTTCTTTCTCATGGTCAACAAGGTAACTAATTTAATGAGATATTATCTCATCTCTTATCCTAGTTCATTTGCCTCCTTTAATCACCCGGTCGAAATCGCCGTGAATTCATTTCGAGCTGATTTGAGGATTTTCTTCCGTTGATAGAGTGTACAGTGCGCGGACACATCAGGACCTTGCGGCCTTCGCCATACATTCCATCTCACTGTACCATATGACTTGAGGATGCGCGCGGTATGTTCAATCTCACCCTAAATCGGATGGCATGGCCTACTTTCCTGAACATATTCTAACTATTACTACATTTGGATAAAAGGTGGCACATGCACCATATACATCAGAAGGGGATTTTTTTCCATCTTCTTTATATATTAGGCAAATTAATGATGTATTGTTCTTTCAATTACTTTGATATTTCCATGACATCATGTTTACCCTATCTGTTTAATTATAAATTTTTGTGCTTCGATTTCGAATGTTGTACAATTCTTTCAATTTGGGCCCATATTTGCATGTTACGATATTTTCTTTAACAATCCTACCATTTTCTGCAGCGTGTCCCTTGCTATGCAACAGAATCTGTAGTGCACAATCTTTCCCTTTACCTAAATCAAGACTGCAGGGATATCATACTGCACACAACCCATGGACTTACAATCGTTGCTACTGTAAGACTTGATCAACGTGGTGACTCCTATTTTGGCACTGGCTTTTGAAAAGAAATTTCTATGTTTTGAACTGAAAGCTGGAACTATAATTGCACTGCACATAAAAGGGTCTGGTCATGAGATATATGGTAACTTCCCCAATGATATCATCCGTCCAGACTTTGTTTGAAGTAAGTTTTCTTTTCAACTACCTGCATTTTGACTTACCAAGCAATATCAAATGAATTGTGTAGTATTTAAGAAACCAACTGTTATCCCCTTTTCTTACTATATTCCTACCTAATAACTTCTAGTTACCAATACACTTTTCTATTGCCCTGTTTTAACTAAATATTACCTGTACTCCCATTTCTATCAGAAAGCGCCGCTGTCAAGGAGACTTCGGAGGTGTAGAACAGGGCTGCCAACAAGCAGAGGCGGGGCGAGCTAGAACGCAAGTGACTCCAGCAGGCCTAGACTTCATCATCAGCCTCCTTGATGATATGTTGACAGTCATCATCTCCCTCCTCCCAATCAAATATAGGGCACGGACAACCGTCCTTTCCCGATGGTGGCGCCCCCTATGGAAGTCTAGCCCTCTCGACCTCATCGACACCCACGAGCTCTGCCATGGCTACCGCAAAAGCTTGCATGAATTCTCCAAGATCCTCGGCAGTCACCTTGGCCCAACCAGAGCAATTAGAATGGGCAAGTTCCGTTCCAAATACAAGGACTGACCCAACTTGATGACTGGTTCCGATCCCCCGCCCTAGATCAGCTCGAGGAGCTCACTTTTGATGATGGGCATATGCGGTCGCTGCCAATGTCTGCACTCTGCCTTGCGCCCACGCTATGCATTGCCAAGTTCAGGAACTACCATCCCCCCTTAATGATGCGCCCGCTCTTATTCTACCATGACTGAAGCACCTCAAGCGCGTCACCGTCTGCCTCTCAAGTGGTGACATGGAGCGCCTGCTCCGTGGTTGTACTGCACTCGAGTACCTTCGTCTTCAGGTGATCAATGGGTTGGGTACCTTCCACATCACCTCCATGACTCTTCGGACTATTTATGTGTGTTGCTGGTGCGGCAGGAAGACATCACAAGATGTGTGCCATAGTATGGTCATTGAAGACACACCTCGCACTTGAGAGATTACTTGTAGTTTATCAAGAAGGTCCAACAAGAATCAATGTCATTTCTGCGCCGAAATTGACAGTGGTGGGCTACTCCTGTGCCAAATACTCTGAACTTGTTATTGGATGCACACCCATCCAGGTACAACAGCCGCCTTCTACCTCTCCTTCTACAAATTAACATTATTTCTAATTTCGAAGATGTTTGTTTGTCTGTCATTCAGAAAATGATTCCGACAAGCTTGACCTTGAAACTGCGCATAGTGAAGGTCTTGGTAGTAGAATATATCGGCCCCAACCTGGCACAAGTTATCAGTTTCCTGAGATGCTTTACGTGCCTAGAGAAGCTATATATCAAGGTGATGTTCCTTTCCTGTTAAATATTAACCATAAGGGAGTTCAATTTGTGACACCTTTTTCCAAGTTTACAATGACAATGTACTACAATTTCTGAAGGATTCTTTTGGAGGATTTCAGTACATACATGTCCCCCCCATATTGGTTGCTTGATCCATATGGTTACAATCAATAAGCATTTCTCCTTTGGATTCATCTGTACTAGTTTTCTTAGTGAAATTTTCATCCACTCCAACCTCTTATGAAGAAGGCTACATTTTTCTAGAATGTAATCAAATGCCCATGTTAATCATGTCAGATCAAATATGGCATGTTAGTGCATTTTACAAATCCTACAAACCAAATAGGCCTGTAGAAATGTTCAAAACTGCATGTAGGAACTAACATGTTTTCTTCTTTTGCAGATAAGATTAGGCCCAGTGGTGGATAATGTGATACAATATAACAATCACGTCGAATTCCTAGATCTGCATCTCTCAGGAAATTACATTGAACTCCTATCGAGGGACCTTACCAGAGATTATATTCGCCAGGTTCTTTATTCTCAGAGCAAGGGTGTTGAAGGAAATCAGGTTTGCCATACATTTATTTCGCAAAAATGAATGGTTTGTTGATCAGCGCCGGGCACCTGCGGCAGAATGGAACAGGCTCCAAAAATGCTGAATTTCATTTTGGAACTTCAGATGACAGAGTAATCGGAAGTCATCGTGTCAACCCCATGCATGACTTCTCGATGGCTGACCCCTTTGCAAAAATTGTGAGGTTTCGAAACTAGACTTAGAAGTGGCAATATTAGTTTGAATCTCTTTGATATCCATGTCTAGCAGATCAACATGAGCGTTTGCAGCTGATGAGCTGAATTTCATTTCTAATATCAGTTTGAACCTTGTAATCTTCGAATTTGAGCCATAAAACTCTGGAATTTGAACCTTGTAATATTTCGAGCTTTTGTGGTGCAATCGCTGAAGTGGCATCGTATGAGACTCGTATATTGGTAGCACTATTTTGACCTTAATATGCAATGGTCTTAGATTTTATTAACCATTCTCAAATCTGTTTACCTTGTCGATCTCACAGCACATGATCTGTATCGCTAACTCGACTGCGATCTTCGACATTATTGCACACAGTTGGTTTCTTCCATCGTGTGCCCTGTAGAGCGCAGAATTAATTATCACACTCGAGTGTCCATCATCACCCTTCTGTGTAACTTTGACCTCATCACCCATGGGTAAACTTATGGCCGAACTCATTCCACACACTTCGTTTTTACAAAGATTTTTGCCAATAAACGCCCATGATTTGTCCCTCTTCTAGCCGACGCGTGGCCAAACTAGTCGGGTGGGAAGCTTGCATGGTAAACTGCACGGTAGCGCGGGAACAGGCTCACCGATGATACACTTGGCACCTCTTCAAGCCCACGCGTGTGGTGCGGTGTTGTCAAGCGTGCACTGGAATACTCCGCTATGAACACTGTGACAAGACGTGACGATTACAGGCCGGCCGGCCCCCATTTATTACAGCAGCCATTTAACCCTTGTGTCTCTTCAACATTTCGATCGCGCCCCACCATTGCAAGAAGCACACCCACCACGAGAAACTGTTAGTGTCACATCCCTAGTTCTGGTATGACCTAGACCAGCTAGTCATTTGTGCATCATGTTTAAATTCCATTTATACTTGAAATGGGGATTTGTGAAACCCTCAGAATCATTTCTGGAAATAACCCAGATAAAAATTGCTCCAAAAAGGTCCAAGAAAATGTTCATGTAGCTCTCACAAAATATTGGTTAGAGGTAAAATTCAAACAAATATTTTCAGGAGCTCATAAGTATTTATTTTGGTCTTTTGGAATTAATGCAATAATTATTTGCATTGGATATATATATGTTATATATATAATATATATGTCCAAAAATTATGCTAGTTATGGAGGAACTCTGGAATAATACCATTAGCTCCTATAAAAAGTGGCATAAGGAAATAAATTGGTTTAGTATTTTACTAAATCAGAAACAAATTCCAGAAAATAGAAAAGAAAACAAAAATGGAAAAAAAAAAACCTTACCTGCGCCCTGGCACTGTGCGGCCCAGCAGGCCGGCCCACCCAGCTGGCGACGCCAGTCGTCCCTGACCTCTCGCCAGGAGGACAGGGCGTGTGCCCGCGGCGCGCACGCACGCGCCCGGCCACCTCCTCTCTGCCTGCTTCATCCCAGCTGCGTCTAGGCGACGCCATGCGCCGTCCCGCACCTCTCCCACTCTCTCTCGTTCCCTCCCCTTCTCTCTCTCTCGCTCTCTCCTGCGAACGCCCGAGCGCCGCCGTCGCCACCGCTCGCCGTTGCCGTGCCCACCGTCACGGCCTCGCCCTCGCTTCCTGCCCAGACGCTCCGCATCGTCTTCCTCATCATCTCCACCGAGCCAAGCCAACCGGGACGCTCCGTAGCGTCATCATCGCCACCGTCTTCAACCTCGGGAGCCAGTCACCGCCGACGTCAATTCACCGTCGCAAAGCCGTCCCCGAGCAAGCTGAGCCCCTCTTCGTGATCGCCGTGAGCCTCGCCATCTTTCCCCCCTCTCCCATGTTCATTTGCGTGCTATAGGCGTGCTAGCCACCGGACCCGAGAGCTCACCGCCACCGCGCTCGTCGTCGCTGGCTAGCAACCTTCGCGTCCGAGCACTGCTACGTGTTTAGCATGCTCCCAGAAACCCAACACCACCATCTACTAGTCCTCCCGTGCACCGCAACACGACCCCGAGCTTGACCGAACTCTGGCCGCCGCGGACTTGCTCGCCGTCATTGGCTCCGGCCACCATAGGCCCGGCCTCCACCACCACTAGACGCATGCCTGCAAGAGCTCTCCAACGAGCCCAAGAACAACCTTGCCCGTGCCCTGTGGGCGTTTTCCGAGCCGCGCCGCCGTCTCGGGCTACGCCGGCGTCAAGCCGCCGGTGGGTTTTGACCCCGGTGACCAGGAGGTTTGACCTCCCGTGGGTCGCGGACATGTGGGGCCCCGCCCTGTTAATTTTTAGTTAGGATTAGTTTAACAACTAATTAAACCCTGATTAACTAATTGGGTCACTGACGCGTGGGCCCAACCACATTAACTAAACCAGTTTAGGTTTAATTTAATTTAGGGTTAGCCACAGACACTACGTGTGGACCCCACACGTCAGTTTGACCTGGTCAGCCGCCTTTGACCTGCTGACGTAATGCTGCTTTCATGCTGACGCAATATATCATCTGGTGTATTAAAATAAAGGAAATTCCAGAAAAATGCTATAAACTTCAAAAAATTTCAATATAAATTCAACCGTAGCTCAGATTGAAATAATTATATATGGAAAAATTATCAGAAAAATTCAATCTATCCATCTGTACCAGTTTCATGCCTGTCAAACCAACTTATACCTACTGTATAAGTGAAACACTAAAATGGCTTATATAAAAAGCTTATGAGATGCATTGAATCTTTGGATCAAATGGATCATCCAAATAAAAGCTAGTGCATCGGCTCAATCAGCATCACATATTCATGCCATGATCATGCATCATATTGTTGCATATGCTTGTGTTTGATTATCAACCACCGTCCTTCTCGATAGGTCCTGCTCCGGAGACGATCCAGAGTACCTGTCAGAGGAGCAGTGCCCCCCATGTTGATCTACCAGGCAAGCAAACCCCCTTGTCATTCCGATACCAATCCTACTCTCTCGCTCCTGCTCAGTTTATCATTAGGACAAGAATGATTCAACTGCTACTTTATGCTGCAGTAGTTGACCCATTCTCTGCATGAACCTGTCATGCCACAGTAAATAGTTAAAACCCACTAGCATGTGTAGGAGTTGAGCCATGTTGTGTTCTTGCCATGCCATGCCTGCTATTGCTTAGAGTTGTGTCAGGTCTGATTCATCGGGAATGAATTGGAGTGGTACGATATGTTCTGGTGCTGAGAGTTAAGCGTGTGAACACGATTTGGTAAAGGTAGCGGTGAGAGGCCATGTGTGGGTTGTATACTAGCCCACACATTCGGCTAGCCTCGCTAACCATGATCGACTCTGTGTGTTAGTAGTTACACTCTATGCATTGCGACGGCATGATGGCAGGTCGTGGCCGACACCCTCGCCAGGCTTCTGCTCGAAGGTTGCCGAGATACATGACGTGTGCATGGTGATAAGTGGTGAGAGCGTTGTGTGAAGAAGTACACCCCTGCAGGGTTATCATGATCTATTCGAATAGCCGTGTCCTCGGTTATGGACTTCTTGGATGCTTACGTGGTACATAGACAACTTAAAGTGGATACTCTAAAATTCTCAAGACAAGTGTGAGTGCTATGGATGGCCTCCCGTAGGGAGACGGGAATGAATCCATAGTAGAGTATTGATGTGGTGATTAGTGGACTCGTGTGCGCCACCTCAAAAGAGTTACCAGCAGTCGTAGTACAGGCTAGCCACTGAGTCAAAGCTGGCTTGCTGCAACTGAACCCCACATTGCCTCCTTGATACTAATGCATGTATGATAGGATCTGATGTATGTCTTGTTGAGTACCTTTGTACTCACGTTGCTTTATTTATGTTTTGCAGCGGAGACTTCGGTCTTACTAGTTTACTTGGACTTCGACGAGTAGCTTGCACCTCAGCTACGATCTTGTGCCCTTGGGA
The DNA here is from genome assembly GCF_003073215.2 of Triticum urartu. Taxonomy (NCBI): domain Eukaryota; kingdom Viridiplantae; phylum Streptophyta; class Magnoliopsida; order Poales; family Poaceae; genus Triticum; species Triticum urartu. The sequence continues at coordinate 375,257,719 of NC_053023.1, read as the reverse complement.
GGGTCTTGTAGATAGTCAGGCTTCTCAGCCTTTTTCTTTTGTAGTTTTCTGTACTCAGACATGTAATGCTTCCGCCTATTGCTTGTATGCTCTGAATGATGGGTCATGTGACCCCTGTTTGTATTTAATGCTATGTGGCTCTTCTGGGCCTTTATCTATATGAGTTGTGTTATGTTGTGATGCCATCTTTTACAGCACATACTTGCATGTTATGCGTACGTGTGACGTGTATTGCTATGTGTGGGATCCGACAATCTAGTTGTTTATCCTTGGCAGCCTCTCTTATGGGGAAATGTAGCCTAGTGCTTCCCTAAGCCATAGTAGTCCGCTACAGCCCGGTTCACCGGAGTCCTGCTAGCCCAGCACTACTGCTCAGGACACTTGACTGGCCGGCATGTGTTTCACTTCGTTCCTGTGTCTGTCCCTTCGGGGAAATGTCACGCGGTGACATCCGGAGTCCTGCCTAGCCTGCTACAGCCCGGGACCCCCGGAGTCCTGTTAGCCCAGTGCTACAGCCCGGATTTACACGCTGCTGACCGACATGCTCGATGTGAATCATGTATGCCTGTCCCCATAGGTTAGTGCCGCTTTGGGTTCACGACTAGCCATGTTGGCCCAGGTTCTCTGTCATATGGATGCTAGCGACACAATCATATACGTGAGCCAAAAGGCGCAAACAGTTCCGGGCCAGGGTAAGGCGACACCCGTGGGAATACCGTGCGTGAGGCCGCAAAGTGATATGAGGTGTTACCGGCTAGATCGATGTGACTTGGAATTGGGGTCCCGACAGCTTTGGTATCAGAGCCTGACTGCCTGTAGGATTTCCAAGCCAACCTGGTCGAAGTTGAGTCTAGAAACTCTTTAGTTATATATGGGAATTGATTGTGGAAGGGAATGTCAGGCTCTTTTTACTCCTTATACCTCATGCCCTTCTGATCTGAGTCATCCTATCTTTCCTACGGGGTTAAGGAACTAGGCTTCCTCTTCCGTCTATCAGGATCACGTGTTACTACTCCGTAGTCTCTTAGGATTGGTTGATCAGAGTCTTATCCCAGTTCAAGTACTTCCGGTGTAGTCTGTTTAGTAATATCTCAGAACCTTAAGTGATGATGTTGAGTATGGTGCTACCCCATCATTTGCAGGATGTCTCATTTTGAGCATTTTACTGCCGTTATGCTGCCGAAATTGTCCTAGGAGTTCAAGTGATAGTATTTTACTTGTACTATATTCTACATCCTTATGATTACTGAATCCATCCTTGTTTCCTTGGTTTCGTTCTTTAGGATGTTGTCGGTTAACCGAAATTATGTTGCTCGTAGCCGGAACCACGGAGATGGTAGGGATGAGGATCCTCCCGGTCAGTCTTCGTTGGAAAAGTTCATGTTAGAAGTTGAGATGAACAAGCGTGAGACCAACCGCTTGTTAGCACGTATCGAGGAGAACACCGCACCCAAGTGCAAGGAGTCATCGACCATCTATGATTTCATTGGTCTAAAACCACCTACCTTCCATCATTCCATCAAACCTCTCGATGCAGATGACTGGCTTCGTAGTATCACTCACAAGCTGCGTTCTGCGAACGTAGCTGACAGTGACAAGGTCACCTATGCTACATATCACCTGGAAGGTCCTGCTAGTCTTTGGTGGCAGAACTATGAGGCTATGCTTCCAGCTGGCCAGATAACCACCTGGAGAGATTTCATTGAGGCTTTTCGCGAGCATCACATTCCTCGGGCTCTCATTGACCGCAAGAGAGAAGAGTTCTATAGTTTCACCCAGAGTAAGATTGTTGTTGATGCTTACAGTAGGGAATTTGAGAACCTTGCCCGCTATGCTACAGAAGAGGTGTCCACAGACGCCAAGAAGCGGGCTAGGTTCCGGAAGGGTCTCAACCCCAAGTTGCGTCATGATCTTCACTTGCACCATTGCAATACATTCCAGGCTCTTGTGAATAAGGCCATTAATGCAGAGACAACTCAACTTACTTACGAGGAGTCTCGTAAGCACACCCATTATTTGGGTTCTTCCTCCGGTTCTAGTTCTCAGAAGCGCCGGATCTAGGTTCCGAACTCCGCTCTTCCACCCGGTTATATACCAAGGCCTTCTTGTGTGGCACCTCACCCAGTTCAACCGTATGCTACACCCATGCCTATTGGTAGACCACTTGTCAATGTGGGTCCATGTCCTACCTCCAAGATTTTTTACAAGTGCGGAGAGCCAGGCCACATTGCCCGTATTTGCACTCAGACCCGTGTTGCTCCACCCCAGCCTGAGAAGTCTGTTGGCCGTGGTAGTAAGCCTTCACACCAGATGATCAGTGCCAAGTCAGCTCCCACTGAACTTGGACGTGTGCATCACGTCTCAGCTAAAGACACTCATGATGATCCAGATGTCGTTCTTGGTACACTCCTTGTCAACTGTCATCCAGCTTCAGTTCTATTCGATACTGGAGCATCTCACTCCTTCATTTCCGAAAGTTATGCCCGCTTGCACGACATGTCATTTTGTGATATGCCCTCCCCACTACTCATTCAAACTCCTGGATCCAAGTGGCAAACTTCTAGGATAAGTTATGGCAATGAAATACATGTTGACAGACTTGTATTCCTAGCTTCCTTGATATCCCTTAAGTCTTCAGATATTAACATCATCTTGGGTATGGACTGGATGAAAGCTCATTATGCCAAGATTGACTGTTACACCAGGTATGTTCAGCTCACACACCCCTCTGGCAAGATAGTCACTGTCTCCACCAAAATTGCAAAGCGTCAACTCTATTCTCTAAATGCCAGCCCTCTTCCTGACCTTGAAGATATCCTGGTAGTCCGCGACTTTCCGGATGTCTTTCCAGAGGAACTGCCAGGTATTCCACCTGACAGAGATGTAGAGTTTTTCATAGATCTTATCCCCGGAACTGCCCCAATTTCTAGGAGACCTTACAAGATGGAACCCTTAGAGCTAGCCGAGCTTAAGAAACAACTTGATGAGTCCATGCAAAAGGGTTTCATCCGTCCTAGTTCTTCTCCTTGGGCTTGCCCCGTCCTCTTTGTCAAGAAGAAGGATGGTACGGACCAGATGGTTGTGGATTATCGCCCCGTTAATTTGGTCACGATAAAGAACAAGTATCCGCTCCCCAGGATCAACGATCTGTATGATCAGCTCGCTAGATCCTCAGTCTTCTCCAAGATGGATTTGAGGTTAGGCTACCACCAAATCAAGATCAGAAACGGGGACATTCCCAAAACGGCTTTTGTCACTCGTTATGGTCAGTACGAGTACACCGTCATGTCCTTTGGTCTAACCAACGCTCCAGCTACATTCTCCCGCTTGATGAACTCGATCTTCATGGAGTACTTAGATAAGTTCGTCGTGGTTTACCTCGATGATATCCTTATTTACTCGAAGAACGAGGAAGAGCATGCCGAACATCTTAGACTTGTGTTAGAAAAACTTAGAGAACACCGCCTTTATGTCAAGTTCTCCAAGTGCGAATTTTGGTTACCAGAAGTGACCTATCTCGGCCACGTGATCTCTGGTAAGGGCATTGCTGTCAATCCCGAGAGAGTTCAAGCCGTTCTTGATTGGACTCCGCCTGAAACGGTTAAGCAAGTTAGGAGTTTCCTTGTCCTAGCCAGTTATTGTCGCCGCTTCATTGAGAACTTCTCCAAAGTGGCCAAACCTCTCACGGAACTTCTCAAGAAAGATAAAAAGTTTGAGTGGTCCCCACAGTGTGAGCACAGTCTTCAGGAACTGAAAAGACGCCTGACTTCTACTCCCATACTTGTGCCACCGGATTTCACTAAGGACTTTGTTATCTACTACGACGCCTCACGACAGGGACTAGGTTGCATTCTTATGCAGGATCGCCATGTGATTGCCTATGCATATCGACAGTTGCATCCACATGAGGAGAATTATCCTACACATGATCTAGAGCTTGTAGCCATAGTCTATGCACTTAAGACCTGGCGACATTACCTCCTTGGTAAACGTTCCGAGATTTACACCGATCACCAGTGTCTTAAGTATATCTTCACCCAACCAGATTTGAACCTTAGGCAAAGACGTTGGTTGGAGTTGATCTCAGATTATGACTTAGGGATTACCTACACCCCAGGCAAGGGCAATGTCATGGCTGATGCGCTAAGTCATAAGTCCTATTGCAACAATCTTATGTTGCAGCAGGGCCAACCACTTCTCCATGAGGAATTCTGTAAGCTTAACCTTCACATTGCTCCTCATGGATTCCTTTCTACCTTGGTGGCGAAACCTACTCTTATGGATCAAATCATCTCTGCTCAGAAGCAGGATACAGTAATTTCCCGGATCAAGAGAAACGTTAACAAGGGAGTTGGTGGTAGTTTCTCTATAGATGATCGAGGTGTTGTTTTCTTTGAGAATCGCTTGGTGGTTCCCAAGAATCAACATCTACGACAACTGGTCCTTAAGGAGGCTCATGAATCTCCTCTCATGATTCATCCCGGTAGTACTAAGATGTATCAGGACCTGCGCCAGAGGTTCTGGTGGACTAGCATGAAGAGAGAAATTGCTCAGTTTATTGCTAACTGCAACGTTTGTCGTCGCGTTAAGGCAGAGCATCAAAGACCTGCTGGCACCCTTCAGCCTTTAGCTATTCCTGAATGGAAATGGGATAAAGTTGGTATGGACTTCATCACCGGCTTTCCCAGGACCAAGAGAGGGAATAATGCTATCTTTGTAGTCATTGATCGTCTTTCCAAAGTGGCTCACTTCCTACCTGTTCGAGAGAGTATCACTGCTAGTCAGCTCGCTGACTTATATATTTCTCGAATAGTGTCACTTCATGGTGTTCCACTAGAGATCAATTCAGACCGTGGTAGTCTTTTCACTTCTCATTTCTGGGAGAGTTTCCAAACTGCCATGGGCACCCATCTTTCCTTCAGTACCGCTTTCCACCCTTAATCAAGTGGTCAGGTGGAAAGGGTCAACCAAATCCTCGAAGACATGCTTAGAGCTTGCGTTATCTCATTCAGTATGGATTGGGAGAAGTGCCTTCCTTTCGCCGAGTTTGCTTATAACAATAGCTACCAATCCAGTCTCAAGAAAGCTCCTTTTGAGATTCTGTATGGACGAAGATGTCAAACACCTTTGAACTGGTCAGAAACCGGTGAAAGACAATTCTTTGGACCGGATATGATCCGGGAGGCAGAAGAGCAAGTTCGCATCATTTGTGAGAATTTGAAAACAGCCCAATCTCGTCAAAAGAGCCAGTATGACCGTCGTCATAAGGAAGTGGCTTATGAAGTTGGCGACAAGGCTTATCTTCGGGTTACTCCCTTGAAGGGTACCCATCGTTTCGGTATCAAGGGCAAGTTGGCTCCTCGTTACATTGGTCCTTTTCGCATTCTCGCTAAACGAGGAGAGGTTGCCTACCAGTTGGAAGTACCCCCACATCTTTCTCGAGTACATGATGTCTTCCACGTCTCTCAACTCAGGCGTTGCTTCTCGGATCCCATCCACGGAGTGGACCACGAAACGCTTGATCTGCAAGATAACCTCACTTATCGAGAGTACCCCGTCCGCATTCTGGATCAAGCAGAGCGTGTCACTCGACGTCATCACATCAAGTTTCTCAAGGTTCAGTGGTCTCATCATTCCGAGAGAGAAGCTACTTGGGAGCGTGAAGATCGTCTTCGATTGGAGTACCCCACTTTCTTTCCGCCAACTCCTGAATCTCGGGACAAGATTTTTTCGAGTGGGGGCAAGTTGTCACATCCCTAGTTCTGGTATGACCTAGACCAGCTAGTCATTTGTGCATCATGTTTAAATTCCATTTGAACTTGAAATGGGGATTTGTGAAACCCTCAGAATCATTTCTGGAAATAACCCAGATAAAAATTGCTCCAAAAAGGTCCAAGAAAATGTTCATGTAGCTCTCAGAAAATATTGATTAGAGGTAAAAATTCAAACAAATATTTTCAGGAGCTCATAAGTATTTATTTTGGCCTTTTGGAATTAATGCAATAATTATTTGCATTGGATATATATATATGTTATATATATATATGTATATAATATATGTCCAAAAATTATGCTAGTTATGGAGGAACTCTAGAATAATACCATTAGCTCCTATAAAAAGTGGCATAAGGAAATAAATTGGTTTAGTATTTTACTAAATCAGAAACAAATTCCAGAAAATAGAAAAGAAAACAAAAATGGAAAAAAAAAACCTTACCTGCGCCCTGGCACTGTGCGGCCCAGCAGGCCGGCCCACCCAGCTGGCGACGCCAGTCGTCCCTGACCTCTCGCCAGGAGGACAGGGCGTGTGCCCGCGGCGCGCACGCACGCGCCCGGCCACCTCCTCTCTGCCTGCTTCATCCCAGCTGCGTCTAGGCGACGCCATGCGCCGTCCCGCACCTCTCCCACTCTCTCTCGTTCCCTCCCCTTCTCTCTCTCTCGCTCTCTCCTGCGAACGCCCGAGCGCCGCCGTCGCCACCGCTCGCCGTTGCCGTGCCCACCGTCACGGCCTCGCCCTCGCTTCCTGCCCAGACGCTCCGCATCGTCTTCCTCATCATCTCCACCGAGCCAAGCCAACCGGGACGCTCCGTAGCGTCATCATCGCCACCGTCTTCAACCTCGGGAGCCAGTCACCGCCGACGTCAATTCACCGTCGCAAAGCCGTCCCCGAGCAAGCTGAGCCCCTCTTCGTGATCGCCGTGAGCCTCGCCATCTTTCCCCCCTCTCCCATGTTCATTTGCGTGCTATAGGCGTGCTAGCCACCGGACCCGAGAGCTCACCGCCACCGCGCTCGTCGTCGCTGGCGAATAGGCTAGCAACCTTCGCGTCCGAGCACTGCTACGTGTTTAGCATGCTCCCAGAAACCCAACACCACCATCTACTAGTCCTCCCGTGCACCGCAACACGACCCCGAGCTTGACCGAACTCTGGCCGCCGCGGACTTGCTCGCCGTCATTGGCTCCGGCCACCATAGGCCCGGCCTCCACCACCACTAGACGCATGCCTGCAAGAGCTCTCCAACGAGCCCAAGAACAACCTTGCCCGTGCCCTGTGGGCGTTTTCCGAGCCGCGCCGCCGTCTCGGGCTACGCCGGCGTCAAGCCGCCGGTGGGTTTTGACCCCGGTGACCAGGAGGTTTGACCTCCCGTGGGTCGCGGACATGTGGGGCCCCGCCCTGTTAATTTTTAGTTAGGATTAGTTTAACAACTAATTAAACCCTGATTAACTAATTGGGTCACTGACGCGTGGGCCCAACCACATTAACTAAACCAGTTTAGGTTTAATTTAATTTAGGGTTAGCCACAGACACTAACGTGTGGACCCCACACGTCAGGTTTGACCTGGTCAGCCGCCTTTGACCTGCTGACGTAATGCTGCTTTCATGCTGACGCAATATATCATTTTCTGGTATTAAAATAAATTAGGAAATTCCAGAAAATGCTATAAACTTCAAAAATTCATATAAATTCAACCGTAGCTCAGATTGAAATAATTTATATATGAAAAATTATCAGAAAAATTCAATCTATCCATCTGTACCAGTTTCATGCCTGTCAAACCAACTTATACCTACTGTATAAGTGAAACACTAAAATGGCTTATATAAAAAGCTTATTTTGGAGATGCATTTGAATCTTTGGATCAAATGGATTTCATCCAAATAAAAGCTAGTTGCATCGGCTCAATCAGCATCACATATTCATGCCATGATCATGCATCATATTGTTGCATATGCTTGTGTTTGATTATCAACACCGTTCCTTCTCGATAGGTCCTGCTCCGGAGACCGATCCAGAGTACCTGTCAGAGGAGCAGTGCCCCCCATGTTGATCTACCAGGCAAGCAAACCCCCTTGTTCATTCCGATACAATCCTACTCTCTCGCTCCTGCTCTAGTTTATTGCATTAGGACAAGAATGATTCAACTGCTACTTTATGCTGCAGTAGTTGAACCCATTCCTCTGCATGACCTGTCATTGCCACAGTAAATAGTTAAAACCCACTAGCATGTGTAGGAGTTGATTGAGCCATGTTGTGTTCTTTCCATGCCATGCCTGCTATTGCTTAGAGTTGTGTCAGGTCTGATTCATCGGGAATGAATTGGAGTGGTACGATATGTTCTGGTGCTGAGAGTTAAGCGTGTGAACACGATTTGGTAAAGGTAGCGGTGAGAGGCCATGTAGGAGTACATGGTGGGTTGTCTCACTTCTCATTTCTGGGAGAGTTTCCAAACTGCCATGGGCACCCATCTTTCCTTCAGTACCGCTTTCCACCCTTAATCAAGTGGTCAGGTGGAAAGGGTCAACCAAATCCTCGAAGACATGCTTAGAGCTTGCGTTATCTCATTCAGTCGTCCCTGACCTCTCGCCAGGAGGACAGGGCGTGTGCCCGCGGCGCGCACACACGCGCCCGGCCACCTCCTCTCTGCCTGCTTCATCCCAGCTGCATCCAGGTGACGCCACGCGCCGTCCCGCACCTCTCCCACTCTCTCTCGTTCCCTCCCCTTCTCTCTCTCGCTCTCTCCTGCGAACGCCCGAGCACCGCCGTCGCCACCGCTCGCCGTTGCCGCGCCCACCATCACGGCCTCGCCCTCGCTTCCTGCCCAGACGCTCCGCATCGTCTTCCTCGTCATCTCCACCGAGCCAAGCCAACCGGGACGCTCCGTAGCGTCATCATCGCCACCGTCTTCAACCTCGGGAGCCGGTCACCGCCGATGTCGATTCATCGTCGCCAAGCCGTCCCCGAGCAAGTTGAGCCCCTCTTCATGATCGTCGTGAGCCCCGCCATCTTTCCCCCCTCTCCCATGTTCATTTGCGTGCTATAGGCGTGCTAGCCACCAGACCCGAGAGCTCACCGCCCCCGCATTCGACGTCGCCGGCGAATAGGCTAGCAACCTTCGCGTCCGAGCACTGCTACGTGTTTAGAATGCTCCCAGAAACCCAACACCACCATCAGCTAGTCCTCCCATGCACCGCAACATCGACCCCGAGCTTGACCGAACTCCGGCCGCCGCGGACTTGCTCGCCGTCGTTGGCTCCGGCCACCATAGGCCCGGCCTCCACCACCACTAGATGCGTGCCTGCAAGAGCTCTCCAACGAGCCCAAGAACAGCCTCGCCCGTGCCCTGTGGGCGTTTTCCGAGCCGCGCCGCCGTCTCGGGCCTCGCCGGCGTCAAGCCGCTGGTGGGTTTTGACCCCACTGACCAGGAGGTTTGACCTCCCGTGGGTCGCTGACATGTGGGGCCCGGCCCTGTTAATTTTTAGTTAGGATTAGTTTAACAACTAATTAAACCCTGATTAACTAATTGGGTCACTGACGCGTGGGCCCAACCCCATTAACTAAACCAGTTTAGGTTTAATTTAATTTAGGGTTAGCCACAGACACTGACGTGTGGACCCCACACGTCAGGTTTGACCTGGTCAGCCGCCTTTCACCTGCTGACGCAATATATCATTTTCTAGTATTAAAATAAATTAGGAAATTCCATAAAATGCTATAAACTTCAAAAATTCATATAAATTCAACCGTAGCTCAGATTGAAATAATTTATATATGAAAAATTATCAGAAAAATTCAATCTATCCATCTGTACCAGTTTCATGCATGTCAAACCAACTTATACCTACTTTATAAGTGAAACACTAAAATGGCTTATATAAAGAGCTTATTTTGGAGATGCATTTGAATTTTTGGATCAAATGGATTTCATCCAAATAAAAGCTAGTTGCATCAGCTCAATCAGCATCACATATTCATGCCATGATCATGCATCATATTGTTGCATATGTTTGTGTTTGATTATTGACACTGTTCCTTCTTGATAGGGATAGGTCCTGCTCCGGAGACCGATCCAGAGTACCTGTCAGAGGAGCAGTGCCCCCCTGTTGATCTACCAGGCAAGCAAACCCCCTTGTTCATTTTGATACAATCCTACTCTCTCGCTCCTGCTCTAGTTATTGCATTAGGACAACGAACGATTCAACTGCTACTTTATGCTGCGGTAGTTGAACCCATTCCTCTGCATGATGTCATTGCCACAGTAAATAGTTAAAACCCACTAGCATGTGTAGGAGTTGATTGAGCCATGTTGTGTTCCTACCATGCATTGCCTGCTATTGCTTAGAGTATGTCAGGTCTGATTCATCGGGAATGAATTGGAATGTTACGATATGTTCTGGTGCCGAGAGTTAAGCGTGTGAACACGATTTGGTAAAGGTAGCGGTGAGAGGCCATGTAGGAGTACATGGTGGGTTGTCTCACTGGAACCGTCCTTAAGCAGTGAGTTCCGTGTATGTTGTCCAATGACTACCTACTACCACACATTGGAATGCTTAAGTGCCCCTCTCGACTTATTAGCCAACTTGATCCCTGTCCAGGAGTTGCAAATAGTTTCTGGTGTTTGTAGGTAGTGTTAGTAGTCTACCAAGTGGCACCCGGCCAGGTGGGATTGGGACAGACTAGGCACAAGTGGCACGGTGTACCAAGCATGGATCCATCTGGCGAGGTGGGCTTGGGAACCCTGCACACATCATTTGGGGCCGTGAGCGACACCCCGGCCGGATCTCCTTGCGGATGGAACCCGAATAGGCGATAAACCTGGACTAGAGTCTTGTGTGGTTAGTCAGGTCGTGGCCGACACCCTCACCAGGCTTCCGCTTGAAGGTTGCCGAGATACATGACGTGTACATGGTGATAAGTGGTGAGAGCGTGTGTGAAGAAGTACACGCCTGCAGGGTTATCATGATCTATTCGAATAGCCAAATAGCCGTGTCCTCGGTTATGGACTTCTTGGATGCTTACGTAGTACATAGACAACTTAAAGTGGATACTCTAAAATTCTCAAGACAAGTGTGAGTGCTATGGATGGCCTCCCATAGGGAGACGGGAATGAATCCATAGTAGAGTATTGATGTGGTGATTAGTGGACTCGTGTGCGCCACCTCAAAAGAGTTACCAGCAGTCGTAGTACAGGCTAGCCACTGAGTCAAAGCTGGCTTGCTGCAACTGAACCCCACATTGCCTCCTTGATACTAATGCATGTATGATAGGATCTGATGTATGTCTTGTTGAGTACCTTTGTACTCACGTTGCTTTATTTATGTTTTGCAGCGGAGACTTCGGTCTTACTAGTTTACTTGGACTTCGACGAGTAGCTTGCACCTCAGCTACGATCTTGTGCCCTTGGGAGGGTCTTGTAGATAGTCAGGCTTCTCAGCCTTGTTCTTTTTTAGTTGTTTGTACTCAGATATGTAATGCTTCCGCTTGTTGCTTGTATGCTCTAAATGATGGGTCATGTGACCCCTGTTTGTATTTAATGCTATGTGGCTCTTCTGGGCCTTTATCTATATGAGTTGCGTTATGTTGTGATGCCATGTTGTACAGCACATACTTGCATGTTATGCGTACGTGTGACGTGTATTGCTATGTGTGGGCTCCGACAATCTAGTTGTTTGTCCTTGGCAGCCTCTCTTATGGGGAAATGTAGCCTAGTGCTTCCCTGAGCCATAGTAGTCCGCTACAGCCCGGTTCACCGGAGTCCTGCTAGCCCAGCACTACTGCTCAGGACACTTGACTGGCCGGCATGTGTTTCACTTCGTTCCTGTGTCTGTCCCTTCGAGGAAATGTCACGCGGTGACATCCAGAGTCCTGCCTAGCCTGCTACAGCCCGGAACCCCCGGAGTCCTGTTAGCCCAGTGCTACAGCCCGGATTCACACGCTGCTGACCGACATGCTCGATGTGAATCATGTATGCCTGTCCCCATAGGTTAGTGCCACTTTGGGTTCACGACTAGCCATGTCGGCCCGGGTTCTCTATCATATGGATGCTAGCGACACAATCATATACGTGAGCCAAAAGGCGCAGACGGTTCCGGGCCAGGGTAAGGCGACACCCGTGGGAATACCGTGCGTGAGGATGCAAAGTGATATGAGGTGTTACCGGCTAGATTGTGTGACTTGGAATCGGGGTTCCGACAGTTAGAGGGTATCCTGCGCGGCTCCAATGGCGCTCTGAGCGGCTGCCGACGATGAGTTGCAGTTCCCCATGCCTGCCGTGGTGGACACCCACAGAAGGTTCATGGACCTCTCAGTGGTGTACACCAATGACCCGGTTTGGGTGGAGCACTCCATCCATATCATGGATCTGTTGATTGCCGAGGAGAAGTACAAGGTGGTCGGGTTCGACCTCAAGTACACTCTTGCTCGTGCCGGGTCTCATCCCAAGGTCGTCATCACCCAGATGTGCGTGCGCCACCACGTCCTTATCTACCACTACCGCCTGGCCACAAGGCCTTGCGAGTGTTTCGCTAGGTTGGCCAACAGCCCCCACTACATGTTCACTAAGGCGGACATCACCAGTGATGTAAAGGCGCTCAAGAATTCGGGCATCGCCTGCCAGAATCTTGTCGACATCCAGGGCCAATACAAGATCTGGGGCAGCAAGGAGCATGAGAAGGACTCATTGGTTCACCTCGATGAGGCCATGATCGACCCCTACTACATATACATGAAGGATTCATGCAACAAGGACAAGCATCCTGACACTCGGCCTGGATGGAGAAACTCGACAAAGCTCACGTCGTGTACGCGGTCAAGGAGGCGTACACGAGCTACAACATGTGCAGGAGGATCGTTGACATGAGGAAGTGCTTCCTTCCCCAAAATGGCCAGGAATCCAACCGGAAGCAGAGCAATGGCAAGCATCATCGCAATAATAAGTAGATGATTAGATCCTCGTTTCTTCTGCTTTAGTACGCATGTAATTGCTCACTTTGGTGAGAGGAAATGTTATGTGTGTAGCCACTTGTGTAATTGTATGCTTAATTTGGTTATGCAATGCTTTCTTTTTAAGTATATATGTTGATGCTCTATAGATAGAGCATAGATGTTATGCGGACAAAGAAAATCACATCGCACACGGACTAAACAATGGAACCCGTCGGTGATGTTTTCATCAATCACTCACAATTGTATACCAGCGATCGTTTGCTCAAAACACACACGGCTTGTTAGTAGTAATCGTCTGTGTTGTTATCGATCTTCGCACACGTTTCCGATTACAGACCTGTTTGCCGTGTAACACACAATCTTGTAAAGTTGAACCATTTCTGTTCACTAATCTCAAACGCAAATAGTTCATCCGAGTGAACCGCATGTTGTATATCACACACACCTTCATCTGGTTGACTGTTTCTTGTGTGTTGCCTAATCACAAATAGTTCATTGAGTGAACCGTATGCTATATATTGCACACCCCTTCATCTCGCTGCCCGTTTCTTTTGTCCCTCCTCATCGCAAACAACTAATTGAACTGAACCGTATGCCCTGCATCACACACGCAACTAAAATCTGAACCGTGTTTGATGCATCCTCCATCGCAAATGTTTTGCACCTTTTTTGACGGTTATTTTACACCACTATTTGTGAATATTGCATCACACACAGTTTCATCGAAGGGTCTCTGATCGTAGTGTCGCGTTAGCAGTATCCTGCAGTAGTGTATAAAGATTTTTTATCTTGGGAAACAAGCAAATGGAAGAAAAATGGAGTCCGGAAGGTACCTGAGGTGGGCACAACCCACCTGGGCGTGCCTAGCAAGCCCGGTGCACCCTGGTGTCTTGTGCCCACCAGGGTCACCTTCCTTGTAGTTTCTTATTTTCCTAATTTTTTAAATATTCCAAAACTGACAAAAAATATTTTTGCGGATTTTTCGGAGTCTGTTTACTTATCGTATCACGTACCTCCTCTTTTTAATGATTCTGGAGTGTTCTGGAAGGTTTCTTTTATGTGTTCTTCCGGTGTCATAGTTTGGATAATATTGCTTTCAACATTAATGCGCGTACCTGAGATATAATTTTTTATTTGTTACCCATTAACAACCTTCAGGTTAGTGCCTTCGGCATTATTTATTTTGATGGCTGCAGATCGATAAACCTCCTCGATAACATAAGGTCCTTCCCATTTGGAGAGGAGTTTTCCTACAAAGAATCTGAAACGAGAGTTGTACAAAAGAACATATTATCCAACTTTGAACACACGCTTTTGGATTCTTTTATCATGCCATCTTTTAACTTTTTCTTTAAATATCTTGGCATTTTCATAAGCTTGGGTTCTCCATTCATCTAGTGAGCTGCTATCAAACAACCTCTTTTCACCAGCAAGTTTGAAATCATAGTTGATTTCTTTAATTCCCCAATATGCTTATTTTTCTGACTCAAGAGGTAAATGACAAGCTTTTTCATAAACCATTTTATAAGGAGACATACCCATAGGATTTTTATATGTTGTTCTATAAGCCCAAAGTGCATCATCTAATTTCTTAGACCAATTGGTCCGGGACCTATTGACAGTCTTTTGTAAAATTAATTTTATTTGTCTATTGCTAAGTTCAACTTGACCACTAGACTGAGGATGATAGGGTGATGCAATTCTATGGTTAACATCATACCTGGCAAGCATTTTACGGAAAGCACCATGAATAAAGTGTGAACCACCATCAGTCATTAAATATCTTGGGACTTCAAACCTTGGGAAAATAACTTCCTTAAGCATTTTAATAGAGGCGTTGTGATCAGCGCTACTAGTTGGAATAGCTTCTACCCACTTAGTAACATAATCAACATCAACTAAAATATGAGTATACCCATTAGAGGGAGGAAAAGGTCCCATGTAATCAAACCCCCAAACATCAAATGGTTCAATAGCAAGTGAGTAATTCATATGTATTTCTTGACACTTACCGATATTAGCTATTCTTTGACATTCATCACAAGATGAGACAAACTTATGAGCATCTTTGAAGAGAGTAGGCCAATAAAATCCAGATTATAATACCTTATGAGCAGTTATGTCTCCCGCATGATGTCCTCCATAAGCTTCAAAGTGACATTTCCATAGGATTTGTCCCTGTTCATGCTCAGGTACACAATGTCTAATAATACCATCTACTCCTTCTTTATAAAGATGTGGGTCATCCCAAAAGTAGTGTCTTAAATCATAGAAGAATTTTTTCTTTTGTTGATATGTAAAGCTAGGTGATATGTATTTAGCAACAATATAATTAGCATATTTAGCATACCAAGGTGTACTATTAGAAACATTTATTGCAACTAATTGATCATTAGGAAAACTATCATTAATAGGTTGTGGGTCATCAAGATTATTTTCAAGCCTAGGCAAGTTATCGGCTACGGGGTTCTCCGCTCCTTTTCTATCAATGATATGCAAATCAACTTCTTGTAGCAAGAGAACCCACCAAATGAGTCTAGGTTTCGCATCTTTCTTTTCCATAAGATATTTTATAGCAGCAAGATCAGTGTGAACAATAACTTTAGAATCAACAATGTAACATCTGAATTTATCACAAGCAAACACCACCGCTAAGAATTCTTTTTCAGTAGTAGCATAATTTCATTGAGCACTGTCTAGAGTTTTACTAGCATAATGAAGAACATTCAGTTTCTTATCAACTCTTTGTCCTAGAATAGCACCAACTGCATAATCACTAGCATCACACATAATTTCAAAAGGCAGGTTCCAAACAGGTGGTTGAACAATAGGTGCAAAAATTAAGGCTTTCTTGACTGTTTCAAAGGCTTCTAAACAATCGTCGTAAAAACAAATGGAATATCCTTTTGAAAAATATTTGTAAGAGGCTTAGAAATTTTAGAAAAGTCTTTGATAAATCTCCTATAGAAACCAGCATGACCAAGGAAACTACTGATACCTTTGATATCTTTAGTACATGGCATTTTCTTAATTGCATCAACCTGAGCTTTGTCCACCTCAATACCTCTTTCAGAAATTTTATGGGAAAAACAATACCTTCGTTAACCATAAAGTGGCACTTCTCCCAATTCAAGACAAGATTTGTTTGCTCGCATCTCTGCAAAACTCGATCAATATTGCTTACACAATCATCAAAAGACTTCCCATAAACAGAAAAGTCGTGCATGAAAACCTCAACAATCTTTTCACAAAAGTCAGAGAATATAGCAGTCATACATCTTTGAAAGGTAGGAGGTGCATTGCATAAACCAAAAGGCATACGTCTATAAGCATAAGTTCCAAAAGGGCAAGTGAAAGTGGTCTTTTCTTGATCAGGTTGAGAAACAGGTATTTGTGAAGCTCCATCAAGGAAGCAAAATTGTGTGTGCTTAGATAATCTTTCTAGCATTTGATCAATAAAAGGCAGAGGGTAACGATCTTTTCTTGTTGCTTTGTTTAATTTTCTAAAATCAATTACCATTCTATAGCCTGTATCAATTCTCTATGGAATAAGTTCATTTTTATCATTAGGAACAACAGTAATACCTCCTTTCTTAGGGACACAATGATTAGGACTTACCCATCTACTATCAGCTATAGGATAGATTATACCTGCTTCCAGAAGTTTAAATATTTCCGTTCTTACCACTTCTTTCATTTTCAGATTTAACTGACGTTGGTGATCAACAACGGGTTTAGCATCAGGTTCCATATTAATCTTGTGCTGACATAGAGTGGGACTGATGCCCTTAAGGTCATCAAGAGTATATCCAATAGCAGCTCGGTGCTTCCTTAGAACTTTCAATAATCTTTCTTCTTCATGTTCTGAAAGGTTAGCACTAATAATAACATGATAAATATTTTTATCATCGAGATACGCATATTTCAAAGTGTCGGGAAATTGTTTTAATTCAAATACAGGATCACCTTTAGGTGGAGGAGGTCCTCCTAGAGTTTCAATAGGAAAATTGTGTTTAAGCAGAGGACGTTCTTCAAATAAAATCTTATCTATTTCATCTCTTTCATGCATATGCATATCATATTCATGGTCTAGCAAATATTGTTCTAAAGGATCAGTAGGAGGTACAACAATAGAAGCAAGACCAATAATTTCGTCCTTACTAGGCAATTCTTTTTTATGAGGTTTTCTACTAAACTTGGAAAAATTAAGTTCATGAGACTCCTCACCAAAGCTAACACCGACAGTTTGTTTCTCACAATCTATTTTAGCATTAACGGTGTTCAAGAAAGGTCTACCAAAGATAATGGGACAAAAGTCATCTTGTGGGGAACCAAGAACAAGAAAATCAGCAGGGTATTTTATTTTTCCACACAAGACTTCAACATCTCTAACAATCCCAAGTGGTGTGATGGTGTCTCTATAAGCAAGTTTAATAGTAACATCTATGTCTTCTATTTCAGTGGGTGCTATACCATTCACGCTAGGAATAACACTCACGCTAGCACCTATGTCACATAAACCATGATAATAGTGATCTCTATTTTAACTGAGACAACGGGCATGCCAACAACAGGTATATGTTTATCTTTTTCATCAGGTTTGGCAATTCTAGCAGCTTCATCACATAAGTAAATAGCATTCCCATCTATATTTTCAACCAGGAGATCCTTAACCATAGCAACACTAGGTTATACCTTGATTTGTTCAGCTGGTTTAAGTGTTCTAATATAACTTTTATTGACAATAGTTGAAACTTCAGCATGTTCCTTTATCCTAATAGGGAAAGGTGGTTTTTCAACATAAGCAGTAGGAACAACTGGATCAACATTATATATAATAGTTCAACCTTAGCAATTACTAGTTCTTTAATTTATTCTTTAATAGGTGGGTGATATTTGAACCACTTCTATTTAGGGAGATCAACATGAGTAGCAAAATATTCGCAAAAGGGGGCTACTATCTCAGAGTCAAGTCCATACTTGGTGCTAAACTTTTGAAAAGCATCGATATTCATAAAAGATTTAACACAATCAAACTTAAGCTTAATACTTGACTCTTTACCTTCATCAAGTTCCCAATCTTCATTGTTTTGTTTAATTCTTTCCAAAAGACCCCACCAGAATTCAATAGTCTTCTTCATAAAGGAACCAATACAAGAAGTATCAAGCATAGATCGATCATCATGCGAAAGCCAAGCATAAAAATTCTGAATGATAATTTCCTTCGAGAGCTCATGATTGGGGCATGAATATAACATTGACTTAAGCCTCCCCCAAGCTAGAGCGATACTTTCTCCTTCACGAGGCCAAAAATTATATATATAGTTCCGATCATGGTGAACAAGATGCACAGGATAATTTTTTTGATGGAACTCCAATTTCAATCGATTCCAATTCCAAGATCCAATATCATCGCATAGCCTATACCATGCTAATGATTTTGCCTTCAAAGATAAAGGGAAAACCTTCTTCTTAACTTCATCTCTAGGTAAACCTGCAAGCTTAAGCAATCCACAAATTTCTTCCACATATATCAAGTGCATATTAGGATGTTCGGTTCCATCTCCTACATAAGGATTAGCTAGCAGTTGTTCTATCATACCCGAAGGAATATCATATTCAATATTTTCAGTAGGTGCAGTAGGTTGAGGGGTCAATAATTGTGGTTCTGGTCGACGTGAAGATACCCCGAACAAACCCCTCAAAGGATTGTTTTCCATAGTAACAAGTGAGAGTAAATTTCAGCACGTAGAAATAATTTTTCCTTACCAAGAGCACTTCACTCCCCGGCAACGGCACCAAAAAAGATCCTTGATGACCCACAAGTGTGGGGGATCAAGTGTAGTCCTTTCGATAAGAAAGAGTGTCGAACCCAACGAGGAGCAGAAGAAAATGACAAGTGGTTTTCAGCAAGGTAATGTCTGCGAACTCTGAAATTGTAAGTAACGAGTAGTTTGATAGCAAGATAATTTGTAGCGAACGAGTAATGATAATAGTAACAAAAGTGCAGCAAGGTAGCCCAATCCTTTTGAGGCAACGGACATGCCAAAACGGTCTCTTATGATAAGCAAAGTGTTCTTGAGGGTGCACGGGAATTTCATCTAGTCACTTTCATCATGTTGGTTTGATTTGTGTTCGCTACTTTGATAATTTTATATGTGGGTGGATTGGTGCTTAGGTGTTGTTCTGACTTGAGCAAACCTCCTACTTATGATTAACCCCCTCGCAAGCATACGCAACTACGAGAAAAGTATTAAGAATAAATTCTAACCATAGAATTAAACTTTTGAATCTAATCGGTCCCTTATGGAATAGCGCATAAACTAGGGTTTAAGCTTTTATCAATCTTGCAACCCATCATCTAATAAATACTCCACAATGAATTCCCTTAGGCCCAAATATGGTGAAGTGTCATGTAGTCGACGTTCACATGACACCACTAAGCGAATCACAACATACATACCATCAAAATATCGAACATATATAAAATTCACATGATTACTTGTAACAAGATTTCTCCCGTGACCTCAAGAACAAAAGTAACTACTCACAAATGATAATCATGCTCAAGATCAAAGGGGTATTAAATAGCATATTGGATCTCAACATATAATCTTCCACGAAATAAACCATATAGTAATCAACTACAAGATGTAATCAACACTACTAGTCACCCCCAGAAGTACCAATCTATAGTTCCGATACAAAGATTGAACACAAGAGATGAACTAGTGTTTGAGAGGAGGAGATGGTTATGTTGAAGATGTTGATGGAGATTTCCCTCCCCAAGATGGGAGAGTTGTTGGTGATTATGATGACGATGATTTCCCCCTCCGAGAGGGAAGTTCACCCGGCAGAATCGCTCCGTCGGAGGGCAAAAGTGCTCCTACCCAAGTTCCGCCTCGAGACGGCGCCGCTTCTTCTCGAAAGTCCTCTCTCTATTTTTTCTAGGTCAAAATGACTTATATACCACAAGATGGGAACCGGAGGTGGGCTGGGCTAAGCACAACCCACTAGGGCACGCCTAGAGGGCCAATCGCGCCCTGGTCTCTTGTGCTCACCAGGTGGCCCCCCTCCGGTAGTTATTTGCTCCAGTATTTCTTATTTGTTCCTTAAATATTCCTCGTGAAGTTTCACCTCATTTGGAGTTGTGCAGAATAGGTAGACTGACGTAGTTTTTTCAGGTCCATATTTCCAGCTGTCGGAATTCTCCCTCTTTGTGTGAACCTTGCATATTATGAGAGGAAAGGCATTAGAAATTTAGAATTACTCCAAAAAGCATTATTATGCATAAAAACATTATAAATAACAGTAGGTAAACATGATGCAAAATGGTCGTATCAACGACCTGGTGGTAACTTCCTCATATGGCCCTAAATTTTTTTTCTACCATTAACATGCATTAATACAACTGTCAAGTTAAAATTTGGAAATTTTCAGGGGTCATTTAACCTTTTTAAGACATTTAAGTGACGTTCTTGCCATTTAATGGTCGTAATTCAAATTTGAACTACATGTACATGGAACTGCAAACCATCATGGGTTGGGAAAAACATTTATGTATTACATTTTACAATAATATCATGGTAACACAAAATAATCATTCATGCCTTACATTTGGAAAGAAAATGTAAATATCTGGCAAGTCAACCGGGCCCCACACGATTGTCACTCTATTTTGTGCCTCGAGGTTTGGAAGGTTAGTGGCGCAGGTTATTAATTAGACGCGGTTCTGTATTGGAAACCGTGAGTGATTTATTTCACAAGCGGCTTTTGCTGCGGGAATCGTGTGTAATTCCAGCTATAGTACTTGTAAATTCCAACTATCAGTGCGTGTCCTGCTCCCGCCGATCTAGATTTGGACCGCCAATAAATACTACCCTGCCCACATCATCCCGCTTGCATTCTCATCTACATTCTCTCCACGCTCGACCCCCCCCCTCATACAAAACTCTGCCATGGCACCGTGGTTCCACCCACGTGTCGAGGAAGATGCGCCACCCTACAAGGACATCAAGGCGCAGAGCAACAATGAGGAGGACCCCTATGCGCGCACCAGATGAGGTTGTGTCAGACCCCCGACTTGGGAGTGGTTTTGGGGACCATGCAATCTTTGTCTGTGGAAGGTGCCACTACCGGCTAGGAAAGCCACGTAGGTGGCGTTCAAGAAGGAGTTGGCGGGGAGCGCACTAGGTACCAGGAGGCTCGTGAAGCCAGTGATGATATTATATATATATAATGAATTTCATATTTCTATCTGTGTTTGTACTAATTTCTATCTAGCTGTTACCATCCACATGTGTAGAATGGAAAGCATAGACACATTGAAATAGAACAACATATAATAAAGGAAAACAGAGTACATAGATTGAGACAGAGCAATAGTATGATTGTTGTGAATACATAGCGATCAACATAAAAATGACTCAAAAAAATAAAACGTGTCCATGACCACCCACCTTGCCTACGAAAGCTCTTAGCTCTGCCTGAACTCCTGCAGGCGTTCGTCGAAGTGGTTGACACACTCGTGGTACATTTGGAGCGCAATATCGAGCTCCAAGTTAGCTATTTCATCAAAGATCACCAGCTCAAGGATGTGACAACCATGTTCCTCTACTGCACATAGGTGGATACCTGGACCAAGGAGGCGCTCGAGCCTAGAGACCTGCGCGTTGGCATCGAGCGGGCCGTGGACAAGGCAAACAACGTAACCGGCGTCTGGTGCAAGTACGGTACGACCGGCCTCCAATGCGAGTACAGCGCAAATGGCCTCTGCCCACTCCTGGCGAGGAATTGGGCTACTGACGGGCCATGTACCCAGCTGCAATGCCCTGTCGATAGCAGGCAAGGACCAATGGATCTGCTCTTGCTGTGCGGTTGGCCGCGCCTCTCTCTCTGTGGCACTCCATTGGTCTCGCTGTGTGGCGCGTCTGTGCATTCCATCGACCTAACTATGTGGCGCGCCACAGCCTATCGGCGCGGGCACGCCTATCTTGCAATGCGGCACACCACCGATCATGTTGTGCGGCGCGATGAGCTCTAGGTAATTTGAGTTGAGTCGGTTCTCACACGTCTATCCTTTATGGAAAACGAATAGGAAATTCTTTCTCAAGTTCTTTATGTCGGGTGCTTGGCAAAGGGGCGACTCCTGGATTTCCTCTTTTTTAAATGATAAATGTTTTATGACGTTTCATTACCAAAAACCCAGCAAAGGCAGCCCCGCCATCACACAGTCATTACCTGGTCTATGTGGGCCCCTTGGTAAGGTATTTTTGAGTTCGTCTAGAGTGGGACTCGACAAACAAAAGACTTTGCAGAGTTTTGACTGATCGTTGGGTTACTATTTCTATTCAATGGACAAACTGTCCTATGCCGAGTTTTGTGTCATTCCCATGTTCATTGAGCCCGGTTCACAGTAAAGTGCTAAAATTGTCGAGCTTCTGATAGAAATTACTCAACAAACCCAGAGAGTAGGCATCTTTGAGAAATTCTAGTAGTTTGGTAGGGTTCGTGCCCACAAGGGCATGGAAAGAAGCTATTTGCAAGTTGTGGTAGTCTGAGCGTCCTCTGTAGAGCCTCCTGCTCCGATGAAGTGGACCATGAAAGCTCGTTGGGCGTGAGGAGCCTTAAAGGAGCTGCAAGTTGCAGTATCCTCCTTCTCTTCCTATCATTCATAGTTAAGAAGATCTAAGATGGAGTCGACATGGGCAACAAGTTGTGAAATAGGCACATAGCCGACGGCAGTCGAATCCAGGGTTTGCCAGCACACAAAGTCTTATGGTATGGTTGGATACCTCGTCACAGCTCTGCATGTTGCCAAGCTTGTTGGTAGGTCTCCGAACGATAAGGTGCAAACTTCAGTTAGAGTAGCGGCAACGATTAAGTGTGTAGCCTCATTAGCTATATTTCTCAAGGAAGCAATATCGAGCCATTAGTCCTGAAGAAGCTGAATGGGGAACAAATTGATATGTATCCAGATCAGGCTTCTAACGTGTGCAGCCGCTACCTGGTGTGCCATTGTCATGGTAATTCCCCACAATACCCATCAGAGGATAGTGATACGTCTCCAATGTATCTATAATTTTCTATTGGTCCATGCTATTGTAGTATCAATCTTGGATGTTTTATATGCTATTTTATATCAGTTTTTGGTACTCCTATTAACCTAGTGCCTAGTGCCAGTTGCTATTTTTTTCCTTATTTTTGGCTTTTCAGAAAAATCTATATCAAACGGAGTCCATACATGATGAAACATCACGGTGATTTTTTATCGACCAAAACAGGCCCATGAGGTTCGGGACAAGACCTAAAGAGCCAAGAGGGAGCAACAAGCTCAGTAGATGTGCCCCAGGGGGCGCCCCCTAAGCTTGTGAGCCCCTCGTTGCACCTCTTGACCTAATTCCACCTCTATAAATTCCCAAATATTCCTAATATACCAAAGAGCCACCTGAAACACTTTTTCTGCTGCCACAAGCTTCTGTTCTTCTGTGATCCCATTTGGAGGCCTTTTCGGTACTCGGTCGAAGGGGGGTTCGATCACAGAGGGCTTCTACATCATCCTTGCTGCCCTACCGATGATGCATGAGTAGTTCACCAGAGACCTACACCTAGTAGCCAGATGGCTTCTTCTCTATCCTTGATCTTCAATACAATTTTCCCCTCGATGTTCTTGGAGTTTTATCTGATGTAATCTTCTTTTGCAGTGTGTTTGTTGGGATCCGATGAATTGCGGGTTTATGATTAGATTATTTATAAATATTAATTGAGTCTTCTATGAACTCTTTTATGCATGATTATTATAGCTTTGTATTTCTCTCTGATCTATCCATTTGGTTTGCCAACTGGATTGATTTATCTAGCAATGGGAGAGGTGCTATGTGATGGGTTCAATCTTGCGGTGCTATATCCCAGTGACGAAAAGGGACAAGACACGTATTTGTATTGTTGCCATTAAGGATAAAATGATGGGGTTTATTCATATTAGTTGAGTTTACTTTGTCTACATCATGTCATCTTGATTAAGATGTTACTCTCTTTTATACTTAATACCCTAGATGCATGCTGGACAACGGTCGATGGGTGGAGTAATAGTAGTAGATGCAGGCAGGAGTTGATCTACTTGTCTCGGACGTGATTCCTATATAGATGATAATTTCCTTGAATATCATCATAACTATGCAATTTTCAATCAATTACCCAACAGTAATCTGTTCACCCACCGTATGCTATGTGCTCGAGAGACAAGCCTCTAGTGAAAACCATGGCCTGATACGTCTCTAACGTATCTATAAATTTTTATTATTACATGCTATTATATTATCAATCTTGGATGTTTTTATATATACTTTGAAGAAATTATATATCATTTTGGGACTAACCTATTAACTTAGTGCCTAGTGCCAGTTGCTGTTTTTTTGCTTATTTTTGGTTTTGTAGAATACCAGTACCAAATGAAGTCCAAATGCCATGAAACTTTTTGGAGATTTTTTTCTAGCAATAAGAGATCCT